>NC_092057.1:9726299-10026299 GCF_039877785.1 Chaetodon trifascialis
ACTGGTTTTTTTTTCCACTACACATAAGCAGGATATGAACAACTCGCTGGATTTTGCGGTAAATCAATTTACAGTAACCTTATGCAGCCCACAGATACTGTGTGTGTGTGTGTGTGTGTGTGTGTGTGTGTGTGTGTCTTCAGACTACATGCTAGTCTGCTGCACCATCTATTATTCAACAGACACACACTCTGCTGGCCTAACAACCTGCTGAAAGCAGGAGGTAACACTCCTCTGTGTGTGTGTGTGTGTGTGTGTGTGTGTGTGTGTGTGTGTGTGTGTGTGTGTGTGTGTGTGTGTGTGTGTGTGTGTGTGTGTGCGTGAGTGTGTGTGTGGGAGTGTGAGTGCCTCTCTCTCTGGTTTCCTCCCATCTCCTCACCTCCCTGCAGTCTCTCTCGATATCTGTCCAGATCTTTTGCTCTCTCTCTCTCTCGCTCTCTCTCTCTCTCTCTCTCTCTCTCTCTCTCTCTCTCTCTCTCTCTCTCTCTCTCCCCTCTCTGCCCCCCCCCCCTTTTGTCCTCTCTCTGTTTTGTTATTCTTCCTGTTTCTATTTTGTCTTCTGCTTCTCCTGATTTGTCCTTTCTTCCATCACACTTGTTGTCTGGGTTGGACCTGTTTCGTCTTTACTGGACAGAGCAGCTTCAGAGAGACAGGAAAGCAGGGACAGAGACAGGAAGACGTGCAGCAAAGGTCTATGGGTTGGAATAGGACCTTGGCTGCTGCTGAGGACTCAGCCTCTGGAGGTGGGACGCCGGCGTCTTTCTGAATCTTCTTTATTTATAACCCACCTGGCCTCCTCCATTTCTTTCTCCTGCTAACTGCAAACTGTAAGTCCCCCCTTCCTTCTACCTGGACTCCTTTTCTCCTTCCATCCTTCACTTACCTCCTCCAGATTTCACCTTGTGATCTTTTCTGCACACTTTCTGTCTCCCACTTCACCCTCTTCCTTCTTTTTGAAGAGGGGGAGAAGGATTATGAGAATCGGAAGCAATTAGGGAGTAGAATTTTTTGGCAAAGGCATTATTGGTGAGCACTGCAAAAATGTGTGTGTGTTCCTCTCTCGTTAATTAAAATGGCTTTCTGATGGCCAGAAACAGGCCCTGCCCTGCCAAATAAACTGACCTCACATCACGCACGCACGCATGCACGCACAGTCTCTCTCCTCCTTTCATTCTTTATCTCTTCTTTCCACTGCAGGCGGCTACTCAAAGCTAGCAATTAGACACACACACACACACACACACACACACACACACACACACACACACACACACACACACACAAGCATGTATGCAAACACATGAACATATACAAAAGCACGCACACACACACACACACACACACACACACACACACACACACACACACACACACAAGCATGTATGCAAACACATGAACATATACAAAAGCACGCACACACACACACACACACACACACACACACACACACACACACACACACACACACACACACACACAATGCAAGCAGACATTATTACACTAACTAATGCATTGATATATGCAGGTAATGCTTTGGTCCACACATACACACACACAGAAAGGAAATACCCACATCAGCAATACTTTCTTGCTCCATTTCCTATTATTGTGTACACACACACACACACACACACACACACACACACACACACACACACACACTATGATTTTGCCAGCAAGTGTATTAACTTATTACAGAGAGAGAGAGAGAGAGAGAGAGAGAGAGAGAGAGAGAGAGAGAGAGAGAGAGAGAGAGAGAGATGATTGGGATTTGTGCATATGCTCCATTTTTCAGGCAACATTTCAAAATGGCTTCATATCACAAGGAGCAAGTGAGCAAATACATGCAATATTTTGTGATTATGATGCACTGACCTTTTAAGCGTTAAGGCCTTGTAAAAGTAAAACCACACTAACACTGACTCAAACAATCTGCAGTCCCGGGAATTTGCGATGAGCGACGTCCGAGCGGGAACGCTTTGTATGGAAGTTTCCTTTATGTCTTTAAGTGTCCAACAGCCGCACTGCTGTGGTACTGGTCTTGTACTTCTCCGTAAACTTTAATACATTATTACCCAAAATTGTTACCTTATGACTGCTTCCTCTTACTTAATACAACAAACTTTACGCTATCATCCTTTTTCTATGACCTTATTCAGTACACCTTACGCCTGTGCCTGCCTACAGTACATTCCTGCATCCCCATGCCTGTACAATCATAAACAGCACAATTACACCTACATAACATTACACTGAATCATCATCACTCTTATCTGTAAATGCAGTAAAACCTCTGCTGCTGCACCTAAGATCCTGTATGTATAAATCAGATTAATGTAAAGATTTTGCTGGAAAAATGGAAATGAGAAAAATCGTGCCTTGGGACGGTTAGAAGGGCGGGATCGGCTCAGTTGGCTGGCACATATGTTAGCTTGTTAGCTTGAGAGCTACAGTATATCTCAGTGACGTGCGGTCAGGGGAGGCAGTGCTTCACCTGTTAAAATATAATGAAATAAAAAACTTGCTGTGGCTTATAAATTCATTAAGAGGAGGAAATTCGGACTTAAGCTCATGACTGTTCTAGAAATTTGTTTTCTGTATGATTTCAACATTTCAATGGTCAAAATCGCTAAATTTCAATTACGTGTGAGAAGTGCGAGGTGAGGCAGCGATGACCTGTGCTTCACTTCTGACGGCGCTCTGCCACACACACTGACTGACGCAGGCATTTGGCGCATGCCCATTGCTGTTTCTCTTAATATCGGCCATAAACGCGCAGTGAAAATGCTCCAGGTGAGGCAGAAAGTACCGTGCCGCACTGATAGGTGGCAGTGTTGAGCTCCATCGGCGCAATGCACGTCGCTGTGTGCTCTCCTACGCAGAGGGCGATAGTGAGTATATATGGCATTGCCTATTTAGCTAGCCTATTTTAGCCATGGGGAGTGGCACGCAAAGCGTTTCCAAACCTAATAAACACTTGTGAGGTGCATTCACTGGCATCAGAATAAAATGACTTCACGCACTCGCTGCTTCAAAACAGGACCAAGCATCTTAAGCCTTCATACTTTATTATTGTACAGCACTTCCCCAGTTTCTCCATAAGGCATGGTACTTGTACCTGTCAGAAAACTCTCTTTTTAAAATCATTTTCATTCAAATTTCAATATACTTATTCATTTTTCTGCCAGTATTGCCGCTCTAAAAAGTCAACACATAGTAACTTCCCACCTCCACGCCAATACAGCGACCTGTCCCAGCACTCCCAGCTTAACACTGTGTGTGTTTACCCACTGGGGTGAAAAATTTCTTCCACGGCGACATAAATTATCCACCTGTTAAAAGTTCCTCCTCCGTCGATACAATACAAGCCCAAACCTTCACAAAGCTACCCACACCTATTTAAATATGCCTCAGTCTAAGTCATCCCGTGAAAAATGTCCTTGTGTACCCGTTTGCTTGTCTCTCTCTGTGTGTGTATATGCAGGCTGTGTGTGTGTGTGTTCACCCGAGTGTGTTTGTGTGTGTTTTCAGCTGATGAGGCATTTTGGCGTGGCGCTGAGGCTGTGCTTTAGGGGAGCCGAGCCTGATGAGGGGGAGATTTTAAATCACACCAAATGAAGCTTTATCAAATAAATGAAACTGTGTAGCACTCGACTCAGCAAGAGTCAGTTCCTTTATGGGAGTGACGCAAGCGCTCCCTCTCTCTCCCTCTCCCTCCCTCTCTCCCTCCATCCTCCTTCACAAACATGCAGAGCTGAGAAATAGCAGGAAACAGGTATATACGCAGTACAAATCTTAATTCCAATTAGGGTTTAAATGCATTATGTACATTCAAAGTGTGTTGAGACTGAATGCAAAGTGAATATCAGAGCGGACACAAATGCATAAGGTCAGTGTAGAAAGGCAGGTTCAGTGCCAGATGAGGCAAAGACGCAGCCCTGTGTGTTAACTGTCTGCACCCAGTCTAATTATTCTACTTGTGCTGCCATCTACATGCATGTAGCAGATGCTGAATGCTTTAGTGCAATGTTACATCACAGATGGGTGTGGTCACAAGTACAACACCACCACACCTGACTGTAGCCACCTGTGATCTGGGGTGTGGCAAAGTGCAACAGACCAATAGAGATCACAGCAGATACTGTTCGTCCATACGAGATCCGGAGTGGAGTCTCTCTGCTCAAACACTTCAGCGAATGTCCGTGGAAAAGTGCCCAACCTGTTGTTAGACTCTCTATAGCTGCTTATTTTGCACAAAACAATATTTTTGCCAAAGAATCCAAGCAGTGATGAGCATTGTTCTGACAGAGCTGACCCCATTTATTAATGGGGTTGGGTGGCACGGTGGCAGTTTGCATGTTCTCCCCATGCTCACCCGGGGTTTCCTCCTTAAATAACCCCCACTTAAAACACCCAAGAAGATCACCACCTGACCAACGGTGATGACAAAGGATGGGTCCCCGTGCGCCGCTGTCGGCTGGCAGCCCACCGCTCCTGGTCTGCTGTGGAGGAACGACCAAGATGGGTCAAATGCGGAGAATTAATTTAACAGCAAGCATGACGTGTTCATGTAGTTTGCATGTAATGTGTGATAAATAAAGTACAGTTTCTTCTTCTTCTTCTTCTTCTTCTTCTTCTTCTTCTTCTTCTTCTAACATGCATAATCTTCAGTAATCAACAGTACGGAACAGCACAGAAGGAGGAGACCGTGGAGCTGGAGGAAGCTGTGGCAGCTAACAGCATGTGCATGAGCGTAATCAGCTCAGTGTCAAACGTCGGGCTGTAATGTCCGTGCTGTACACCGGCATTAATATGATTGGAAGTTTTGGGCCACGCAGCTGCGAGCGAGCCAATGATTGTGATCAGCCAATCAGCCAATCAGCTGATATAAGTGCGACTCCGCTGCTCTGCCTGAACTAACGCAGTGCTTCATTTTTTTTTTATATTTTCATGGTGCATCCTGCAGCTTCTGCAGCTGCACATGCCTAAACTTTCATCTTCTCCTCGCCTTCCTATCTGTTCATCCCTCCCTCTGCCTCCTCCTCCTCTCTGGTCTCTCAGGTTGAATACTCCTCATTCTCTCTCTCTCTTTCAGACCCTAAAATCACTGAGAATCACTCTTTCTTCTCTGCTCTTATTCAGCCATCTTACCGTCTCTCCATCCACTCCTCCTCTACCTCCACTTCCCCTCCTCCTTCCCATCCTGCTCCACTCTTTTCCTCCATGAACCGCTATATATAGACATGTGAAAGATAAAAGGGTGCGTCTCTCTCTCTCTTTCCCCTGACCCCAGCTCTTTTTGATTTGTGGAAGAAGCTTGTTTTTTTTTTTGCCGAATATCTGCTGTGCCTCTTCGCAGGCTGGTAATGAGAACTGCATAGATTCTCTCTCTCTCCCTCTGTAGCGCACGCACACACGCACGCACGCACGCACACACATACACACACGACAGTCCATCACTCTCTCCTTTCTTACTGGGCTGAGCTGAGCCATTGTATCCACCATTTCCAAACTGAATGGAAACCACACACAAACACACCCCGACTGACAATCAAAGTCAAACACACACATGCATGTGTGAGTCCACAAGCAAAGAACACAGAACACACACACACGCACACACGCACACACACGGTAACACTTGCAGCATCTTTCATGATGCAACTCAACGAAAGAGTCGAGTCTCTAGGGTGTGACAGCTGTACACACACACACACACACACACACACACACACACACAGGGGTTTTCAGCCCTTTCGAACTCAATGCCCATTTCTGATTTCCAAGAATGAGAAAAGCAACATAACATTAACAAAAACAGGAGAACAAATAAACTGGGCTTTAAATATGTGTTATTTAGATTTTTTTTAATCCTAATCTAACCATTTGGCAGTACCACTGCCTCTGCAGCCCACTAGATGAGGCCCTCCATTGGGTCTAGATCAAGGCTTCAGCTGGACTTCACCTGGAATCCAGTAGAGAAGAAACTGAAGTCATCCTGGACCAGTTTTCTCCTCTTTAGTTCACTTTCATTCACCGGCAACAAGGACAAAACCAGAAACTAGATTATTTTAGATTAGATTAGATCAGATTGGATTTTACCCATGGGAGTTGGGTCATTTGGGCAGCAGAGAAATGTCGAATATTGTAAAAAAGATAAGACAAATGTATAAAATCAGAAATGACTAAAGTAGGAGAATTGCTGGAGCCTGAGGACCAAGAATGTCACTGCCATTGACGGCTTCACTGTAACTGTGGTGCATGTGACAAACAAAGAACTTGAATACACAGGGATTGAAAAATGAGAAAATGTGAAAATACATATAAGAATGTGAAATGTGTAACAAAAGACACAAGTCTATCAAAAAATTTAAAAATGTCAAAAAAAGTTCACGTGGGATAAAATTAAAAGCTAATTTCCCTTTTTTTGAGTGACATGAAGCTCTGAGCAGTCGCTGATTTTAACTCTGGCAGGTAACTCTGCTCGAGCAGCTTCTTTTGTAGGTCAGCCATCATCTGGAGTCCTGTTCTATTTTAACAATCTCGCTGTCTTCTGAATTATTAAATGCGGTGGCTGGTAAATTTACCGGCTGCAGAGGACAAAAAGTTTCATTTCTTATTTTGACTTTTTTGGTCGACTTGCTTTCTCTCAAATTTGCGATATCCTCAGTCACTTTTCCCATTTCGTGTTCTTGTCACAAAAAAATGGCTTTGAGGCATTTCAGCTTGTCCGCTAAAATCGGGAAGCAGCAACATCGTCGGTGGCAGAGTTGCGGCGGTTTTAACTATGCACCACTGAAGCTGGAGCGTTCGGTTGCAACTGAGTGAAGGTTAAGAAGCTACCAAAAATAAGAAATCAACAACCAGTAATAAAGGTGGAAAACATGACCTCTACTTGATATAATCGTTAATACAACCCTGAAAGAAGTACGCTTCATTTACTGGAATTTTTGAATATCATTGTTGAATCCAACAAATTTTTAAAATCCATCTTCCATCTTTCCTTCAAAATAAAAATCTCAGGCAGCATTTCAAAGCCGTTAGTCTCTAATCCAGCCAAAGGCATCACATCTCAATCTCTCTCTTAATCTTCCCTCCCTCTCTTTCTCATGCTATCCTAAGTTAAGACCTCCTTCTCTTTCCTCTTACTCTTGTGCCAGAAGACACTCTCTACTGTTCTTTTCCATCCTCCCTTCCTTTCCATCCGTTGTTCCCCTTCCTTCTCTCTCACTCCCTCCATCACACAGTCTTAACTCAGCCAGGCGGACGGCTGCAGCATCAGCATCTCCTCACCGGGATGGGAAGAAGTGAGAGGAAGAGTGGAGGGAATTTAATAGAGTGAGTGAAAGACAAATGTAAAGGTAGAAATGAGAAGACGGGATGAGAGAAAAGAAAAGGATGGGATGAAGTTGTAGAAGTGATGGAGGGAGACGAGAAGGGAGGGGAGAAAGGGAGGAAGAGTGCAGAAAAAGAGGAAGAAGGTGATGGGAGGTGGGCAATAAAAGGTAAAGCATCAAGTGAATATGGAAAAAAGGAGGAGTAACGAATGAGCAAAGAAGGAATGATGGATGAAGAGACAGATGTAACAAAGGATATACAGAGGGAAGAGAGAAAGAACGAGGGAGTAATGGACATGAGGAGGAAATAAAGATGAGAGATGCAGGAAGACACTGAGAAAAAGGTTGAAATGGGGATGTAAAGAGGTAGAGATGGAGGGAGCGATGGGGTGGAGGAGAGGAGGGGAGGATGAGGGGACGGAGGGAAGAGGAGATGGAGGGAAAGATAGACAGCGAGAAGGAGGGAGAGGAGGGAGAATTGCAGTATTTTTATCATTCTGAGTGAGTGGGCTCCATAAAAGTAGGTTACTGTCAGCAGACAAGGAGAGGCTCAGACACACACACACACACACACACACACACACACACACACACACACACACACACACACACACACACACGCACGCACACACACGGCTACATGTACCATCTCCATTTTAGTTCTGCTGAAGCAGCTGCAGTGTGCGTGTGCATATATATGCGTGTGCATGCGTGTGTATGTGCGAGAGAGAGCCTTGAGCATGCTCAGTGAGCCACCAGCTAAACTGCTGCTGGTTCCAACATGAAAATACCAAGCGGATCGTCTAAATGGCAGCAGTGGATGTTTCAGCAGGAAAAACGGGAGCAGGGAACATCTCTGCCCTCGAAGGCTTGTGGGGATGCAGCGATCAGACACTCTGGACTTATGAAACAGGTCCCTGCCTGCTACATACTGAACACTGGTTCAGTCTCGCATGGTGTAAAAAGTGGAACGAGACGTGATGCTCATGTAGGGTTGAAGTGTTAATGAATGGAGTTTAGCTGGAGAGTCTAAATGTATTCTTTATTGGATTTTGGTCTATAGAGGTGAAATTGGTTTTAGTTCCAACTCCTCATATGTCTGCTAAACTTTGGTGGATGATAGTACTGAAAAAAAAGCCTTTGCTCTTCTTCTTTCTAAAGGAGTAACACTAAAAAAAATGAGGTATGAGAGCGATTAATAAAACTCATCCCTGCTCAAACTTACTGAATGATTAGACGAGTTGAGATTAAGATGCATATTCATCCTTTCAGCTACAGCTCCAGTTCATGTCTCATGTAAGATTCAAGGTAAAATTAAATTCCTGACCAAATCCACATTGTCACCTCATGCACAAACACTGTACTGATGCACACACATACACACAGTGCATGGGAACATGTTCAGGCCTACAGGTCAACCCGGCAGAGACAAAGTCAATGAGGTGGGATGGAATGTCAATGGAGATGCAGTTGGAGGAATAAGCATCCAACACAGTCTCACACACACACACACACACACACACACACACACACACACACACACACACACACACAAAGGTCTGATGTGTGAAGAGGTGGGCTAACTAACATCCCACAGCGTCCTGCTAGCTCAGCAGCCGTAAAACTGTCAAGAGAACTGATGACCGAGTATTCCGTCTTCTCTCTCTCCCTCTCATACACACACACACACACACACACACACACACACACACACACACACACACACACACACACACAACATTCACCTTAGCCACAAATCTCTGAACATCCCCTCCTCCCCTGTCACTTGCTGAACACACGTACACACACAAATATGCACTTACACATACTCCCACATTTCATGTAAACTCTGCAGAAGATGATGAACTCTGAGGACTTGTGTGCATGTTAACAACAAGAATTCAACTGAGTACATAAAAACCTGAAATTGGAAGGACGCCCACAATCTTTAGCAGCGGTTTCTGATACAAAAGTGTTTGAAGAACCGTAGATGCAGATTTACGGCGAAAGTATTGTAGCGTTGAGTAAAGCATGAGGGGGATTTGATCAGCTCTATCATTAAAGGTACTTTCAGACAGAGAGCAGTTCCCATGGCCTCCATTATTTTAAATGTGAACACACTGACAGCCGTGCCGCCACCGTCAGCAGCAAAGGGGGCGTGGCCACTGCTGTCCGCATTCAGACGTTATGATGGTTGACTAAAGAAACTACAGCGACTACAGGAGTTCAGAGCAATCATAGCTTAGTTTAGTCTCTGTAAGTATTCAAAGCTTAATGAAATGAACTGAAACCAGGTGGCTTAAGGAAACAAGTGGCCACCATCACTGAAACTAACATGGAAGTAACTGTAGTTCCACTCTTGATCACTAGAGGGTGGCTCCTTAAAAACATCAACTTTATTGATATCCATTTAAAATTACCAGACTCTCTCGGGTCTCAATGGGTAACTTCACTTCCTCTAATACACTACATGATATGTCTAAAGTGCATAATTGATTCTCAGGACGTTCAGCCATGGATGTTATCACTTCCCATCTCACTACTTGTCCAGGTTTTACTTTTCAGGATAGCGATGAAAACAGCCCAATCATTCATGGTAATGTAGTCCACAACTTGCATCCAATGAACCCTAACCCTAACCCCTAACCCCTAACCCTAACCCTAACCCTTTCCTC
Organism: Chaetodon trifascialis; assembly: GCF_039877785.1. Classification (NCBI taxonomy): domain Eukaryota; kingdom Metazoa; phylum Chordata; class Actinopteri; order Chaetodontiformes; family Chaetodontidae; genus Chaetodon; species Chaetodon trifascialis. The sequence goes on from NC_092057.1 coordinate 9,736,312, forward strand.
TGTGTCCCATTTCACACCCAGAAAGTTAAAACAGGCTGTCACTCATTGTAAGGCGGGTTTTTGCAGAATCGTCCAATATGGACGTTCTGTTGTTCAGAAACCTATATGGAATCTGACAGACGCAATATCTGTGTTTGCGCATGGATGTCATCTTCAGACCTTCAGGCTGCGCTCTACAGCATGTCTATGTAGCATGTAGAATACGAAGTGAACAATACAGTTAAACCATACAAGCCATTTCCTTTTTTTGGGATCAGGTCAGTTGTTGGATTATAGGAGTCCATATAACCACAGTCAGGGTGGGGATGTGTCGCTCTTTGCTCTGCAGCTTTGGGTGATAAATTGTATTTCTCCAGAACAATCCTGCCTGCAAGCACTTTCACTTGATCCGAAGTCAATCCAGCTACACATGTAAACTGCAGCCTGTTGGAGGATCCATGTGTATCTGATGCGGCGATCAATACGATCCAGTTGCACTCAGCTGTCTGAGGCAGACGGAGGTTACACAACGCGGGTACATGTTACTAGTAGTACTACTACTACTGCTGTTATTAGTTTGATTTCACACATTCCCAGTCACTTTTCTTGTATGCTGCTTTGTTGAATCACACATCCATCACATGATGTCTTTTTCTTTTGCTTCCTCTCCTCCGTAGGTCTTTCTGCCCCTCCTTATTCACTCCACATATTTCCTTAAATACAAGCAAATTGCTGTGATATGCCAGAAGCTTATACTGTATCCTGTATATTGTACTGCCTGCATCTTTGAGCTTGTATATAGATAATGAGTATATGCATTTGTGTGTGTGTGTGTGTGTGTGTGCGCGCGCGCGAGGTGATTGGTTGATAAATGATGAATGTCCAGGAAATGAGGAGTTCAGCAGCGAGGAGAAGCAAACACATGACATCAGCAGCTTCTACATTAGTCACCAAATCACATCTGCAGAACGGAGCACTATCCCATTATTTAGTACACTCACACACAAGCACACGCTCACACACCTGCACACGTACAGTACCTACACACGCAAGCAAGCGTACATATGAAGACACACACTAAAACAGCACATACGTGTACAGCTGGAAACAAACACAGGGAACCATAGCTACAGAGTACTAAATATGTATATGCGTGTGTGTGTGTGTGTGTGTGTGTGTGTGTGTGTGTGTGTGTGTGTTAGGGGGTGTATTGTAAGACAAGGCTGGTTGTGCCCGTGCTGCTGTGGTGACTCATCAACCCAGTGAATCACACAGATATCTGATTTAGAAACAGACTGCATCCACCTGACTGCTGCTTCCACCGGCAAACACACACACGCACAGATATACAACACACACATATATGCACACCTACACAGACACATTTATGCACACTCACAATCAGACGTGTAAAAAATACACCCACAGACACTGAACCACACACACTGATGAAGACAGATATTCGATGTTTACTAGACTGTAATCATCTTTGTTCTACATTTAATATTCAGTACCTTCACACAAATGGTAAAATTTTTGTGGCTTAAAAAACCCCCAACATCTTTATTCCAAGCTTTTAAACAGCGATCATCCAGTTAGAGGACATTCAAACACTAGTGAAACCAAAACTAACGGTCCTCTTATGTTAGTATCCCTTTAAGATCATCACAACTATTTAAAGGCAAGGAGAACAAACTGTACCTATCAGACCTTGGTGTGAAATAACATTTCATTGTACGTTTTACAAGCTGGTGTCAATTAGACAGTGAGGAAGAGCAGGCTGTGACTTATATCTACTATTTAACCTCGTCAGCTGTAACTCTGGTATGTCTCTTTGTACAAGCTCGATTCAAGCTCTGTGTTAAATTCTAGTCAACATCCCTCAGTCTCAGAAGATTCCAGATATCCAAATATCTGAAAATAGGGAGATGTACGTAAAAAGATTTGTGACATATTCATTTAAGGTTACATGTACAGCCAAATAAGATGTATTACTTCCTGTAAAATCCAAAATTTAAAGGTGTCGGTTTTAGTCTCTTTAGGATCATCTTCATCTTCTCTGTGTGGTTGAGTCTTATGGCTCTCGCCAAGCCTTTGTACAAATTACCAGTTCTATCAAGCAAACAAATAAGCATAAGAAGTCACTGAGAGGCTGGTGAAGAAAGTCAAATGTCTGTTTTGAGTTTTTCTGGGGCCTACAGGAGTCAAAAAATCACCTGACGCAACTTTTAGCACCTTAGCCTAAATGTATCCATTATCACTAAGCTTGCTATCTTTGATTAGAAAACAGGGATATGTATCTTTTGCTTCAGCAAAAACTATTCCAGAATAGGTGAAGGTATGCGAACTATAAAGTCAAACTCAAAAATGGAAATTTAAGATTATATTAAAAATATTTAGATGAACATATTCACCATTATCTAGCTGCTTATTAACCTGCATATACATAGCATTTTGGCTCTTAATTAGTCATTGTAAGCACTTCCTACTGTGTTATTCTGGGGGTTAGGATTATTAAGGGCTAGGATTAGATCGTTTAGATCATAACTCATGTGCTATAATTTCCTTACTTACTGTCAATAAGCAGTAATTAGGAGGTTATTGTGTTATTATTATGTTAATGACTTAGGAGTCACAGAATCTACAGAGCTCTAATTTTTGTCACTATAATATCAAACTATTGAAAGATTCCTCATTTGCTGTCTCAGTTTCATTTAGTTTGTGATCTGGTGAACTGTTTGCTTGCGATGGCGCCTGTTTATGTCATCTGGTGGGTGTTCTACTGTGTTTTTATATTGTATTGCTATTGTAAATCCTTTCCGCAAACAAAATCCCTCTGAGGATTTGACCATGTTAAAACTGAGCTGAATTGTGCCTGCAGATAAAGTCGGAGAGCCTTAAAAACCTTTAATAAGGAGACGACAGCCGGTTATTCTGCCTCCTTGTCCTCCTTTAACACTAAATCCGTATTACACTGTGGATAAGTCTGCAGCAGAAAAGAAGCCTAACTTTAGCTCGCTCACTGTCCCCGATGATTTTGAGTTCAGCTTCAAGGGATTTCGCAGCGAACTGATCTCCACGCAAAACCTTTCAATTACCAGGTGAGCTCAAAGTGAGGAATACCTGTCTGCCTCTGTGGAAGCGTTTCAGAGGAGGAGACGCGTGCAGGGATGTGTGGTTCAAATAATTAGCCCAATACCAGAATCCCCTGTCGCCAAATAGTTAATTAAAAGCTCGCCCAGTGTGTCTATATGAGTGTGTGTGTGTCCAGAGGATTAAAGGCTGTAATTATAATTATGTCCTCTCCTCTCTGTCTCTTTTTTCCACCTTCTCCTAACACATACTCTCTTGGTAATTTTACATACACACAGATTTCTCTCCACACACACACACACACACACACACACACACACACTCCCCACTCTGGACCACCATGGTCGAAATCAGCGGCGGTTTTCTTCCAATTCTTCATGCCAGATTCTAAATAGTCACATTAACAGAAGGCGAGGTCTCCCTGTCACTGCAATGAGTCAAGTTTTCTGTCTGCAGCTTGAACTGCTCACGTTCAGAGCTGGCTATCTTAGAAAGACTGAAAAATGGAAAATTTATTATTGGTAGAATAGACAATAAAGACGTGTTGACGATCAATGAGCGTGATGTCAATTTAGCACATAGTGAGGTCTATACTGTGTTTTTGGGGCTGAAATTCAGAGTTGTTATGTGAAAAAATTTTGAATTCTTGGATTTGCTCAAATGTTGAACAAATGTGCCAAAGTGTCTTTTTTCCAAGCTTGATCTGAAAGAAGAAAACAGACTAAATGGCTTCAGAATAATCTATTTTTCAAGCTTATTCCTCTTCTGGGGGAAAAAGTTAATGGAATTATTGAGGAAAACATTTTCTTGAGAAGCATCTGGTTTAAGTTTGAGTGATCAGGAATATATTTAAGTGTTATAGATGAGTGAAATACACAGTTACTGTTAGAGTACACTACTCATACCCCTGATACCGTCACAATACGATAAGCCAGGTTTTGTTTGCTTTGTTTGAATTACTGTCAGGTAAAACACTAACTTTGGGATTTTGATAGAAAACAGTAATGTCCTGTATAGAAAAATGTCTTCGCCCCGTCATGACTTCAGTGTGTAAGAGGTGTCCCCAGTCAGATCTGTCAACCTCTCCATCAGTCTGCTGCACCATCCCGGGCCACTCAGCAGCTCTGTGATTGGAGGAGCCCAGGGAGACTTCCTGACATTGACGTCTCGTCCTCTCTGATTCAAACAGACGACCTTTGACCCTGAGATCTGAGGCCGTATTGACGTCGCGACCCTGGCTAATGTAGCAAGCCTGCTGATAGACTGAGATAAGAGTCTGTGTGCTGACACGGCTGAGACAATCCAGTCCGTTAGACTGATGCTGCGAAGTTCAATTAGGCAGCGCTAACAAAATCCTCACACGGAATATATTTACGTGGAATATAATGAGAGAATAATGGTGACATTAAATAGAGTTGCGGTTTGGAAGACTTCTTAATTTTGTCCAAACACTCTTATGCTGCAGGTTGTCTTGCATTTTTAGTTTGTTGGTGATTTTCAGAACTTTTAGACGCAAAGCAAATAGATTATTTTGGTTCGTGTGATGCAGAATCAAGTGCAGAGTTGGCGTGGTGCAGTTGCAGGTGCAAAGCCCACTTGACACCTATCGCATTCGATATTTGTAAGAGTGTCGAGTGGCCAAACTGTAACTGATAAATCAGGACTTAAGTTACGTGACGTCCTTTGAAAATGACTCTTTGAAATCTACGTTTCGCTAAAAGCAGTAAGCGTCATTGCATTCAAAATTGATCATTTAATCGTGAAACAAAGCACAAAGGAGATTAGCTGTGAGCTGACTGACTGTTGTTTAACTGACATCTTGCTTTGTGTTGAGGCTGGAGAGGGCGAGGTCAGACGGACATTTGTTGGACTGCTCCTTCTCCTCCAGGACGACTGCAGAGGTCAGCAGTCCGGGTCAGGGGGGAGGCGCTGACAAACAGCTGCTGATGCTGACTACACCTCCTCATCCTCCCCCTCTTTTTTCTCTTTCAGGCTCCCTCTCACTTCTGACCAGACAGATAAAATACAGAACAACCCTCATGCCACCAATTCACACAAGTGAATTTAGTCACTATGAGGGGATGTGGGAACAGCTTTTAATCACAGTAGCTTATAGCTGCTATTTAAGACCAGTTTATATTTCTAGTTCTGGTCGACATAAATACTATATTCTTACATTCGTGTTCATGATGATGAGTGCAAAATATTCAGAGACAGCAGATATGCCACCCCAAGATACTAAAACTCACCATTAAATTCAAAATTAATTCATTTTTTTAATGTTTGCATCTCCTGAAGACACCAATTTAATAAGAGTTCAATCAAGCAATCATGTGGTCCATAAAATGTCAATTTCAGTTTTGTCCACAACACAAAGGTTGTGCTTAAGTTTGTTTCAAATTATGAAAGTTGGTTTGTTAATTTTCTGTTGATTGACTGAGTGATTAATCGACTAATTGCTTCAGCTCTGAAAGGCATATTAGGCCGATTCCATGAATAATTAAGGTCTGTAAAAATAATACAATTTCAGGTTTTACAGTTGTGGTCAGAGAGAAACACTGGCCAGTATTCAACTAAAAGCCTAAATTAGCCCTCTGTATTGATAAACCATTCTATTGGTCTAACCCCGTCACACAGCATACAGTCCACCCTGAAAGCCCTCCCTGCCCTTTACCTAATTAAAGTGTCATGTCACTTATCCATCTGTCCCCCTCCCTCGTCCCTCTCCTCTGTCACACCACGACTCTCCTCCTCTCAGTTATCCACTCATCCACCTCAGCATCTTTGCCTCGGGGCCCGCTGACTGACAGCTGTGAGTGACCCCGGGGCCCACCCTCTCGGAGTGACAGGACCAATCCCCTGGCTTGGCCAAGTGACACACTAACGTGGCAGACCTGCCAGGTTGACGGGCAGGCTGCTGATGCTGCAGTGTCCCTCTCAGCTCGACTGGACGCTCGGCTGGCAGAGCGTTTAGTTTGCACACCGCTGACCAAACGGCTGCTCCGAAAGGTTAATGAGAAGAGGGGCTTTTCCTCAGTTTCACCACTTGTGCAGTAAGACATCAGGGCCTCTAACGCTGCAAGGAGATTATATTTAACTGCTTATCTGTGTATTTGTAAGATCTCGGTGTGATATTCAAGCACCATTAAGGGATTCCATTCAAGACATTTTCATGGATTTTACTTCCACTTTTTACGTATCCTAAAAGCACAATAAAATGTTCCCTGCGCCAAACTGCTTCAGCCTTCAATACCAAAAACATTCAAAAGAGTTTAGCTAATTCGAGTGTTAACAAGACCTGTTTTCACTTACAAGTCTCATCTGACCTGAGAGCATTCGACCCTGAATCCCTGCCAGCTGTTCAGTAACCAAATCAAATGACTTTAGAAAGGGATTCATCAGTCCTGTCGCTGCAGACCTGACTCCACCCACTGGTGACGAACTGGAGACGATCAAAGAGATTTTCACCTGACACAAACATGGCGCGTACCATGCGCCTTCTGCCTCGTGACTGTACTGTGTGCATCAGCATGTGTGGCACAGTTCATGGTGAGGAGAAAGACAGAGCACAGGAACGGGGTGACGCTCTGTTGCTGCAACTTCAAAGGGCTCAAGTGTTAAAATCTGCGCAACTCAGCAAGAAAAGTGATTCTGACAATCACCAGTAGATGAAATTAAACCCCGTCGGCTTTTAAACTGCCATCATTGGCTGCATCAACAGCAGTGCGACTTGTGCTTATTTTGATGCACATCCATTAGGACCTTCCATTATTTGTTGACCCTGTAGGGTTGATATGATCTGGTTTTACTTTCAATCCTGGTCATGATAAAATCTTGGTTTTAAAAACCCTCTTCCTACCATAACATAACTTAACCTCTACACACTTGGACTTATTTATTTAACTTAAAATTTGGACGCTGTGACAAAATGAAATGCGGGTGCAGCACAGATAGATTAGTTAGTTTAGGTAATGGGCACACAATCACACTCCTACTCCACTACTTTGCCACAGCAAGGAATGCTGGGTAATGGAAGGAATAGCCTATAGCAGCTGCAGACTCTACTGCAAAACAAAACCAAGCTTCAAATTAGCTTTTGATATACACCCGCTCGCCAAGCTCTCACACACACACACACACACACACACACACACACACACACACACACACACACACACACACAAACAGGAACGCACACACAAGAGCGGCAATCACACCTACACACAGTTGCCCACACGGGCTGTAGTGCAGACACACACGCATTCACATGCCTGCACTTGGCCCTGTTTCTGGGGAGAGGCGCCCTGGGCTGCAGGGGGGAGGAAACCAGCCCAGATCAAACACACACCGAGCCTGTCGCTACTCTTTCATTCCTCCCTCTCTCCCTCCTTTCTCCTCCACTGCATATCCCTCTCTTTCCCTCCGCACATCTCTGTTCCTGCCTCCCTCTCTCTGTCTCTCCCTGCTCCGATCTGCCTTCCACACTGCAGTCGACAGCAGCCAGAGTAAAATGGAGGGGGAGGGAGGTGGTGGAGGAGGGCCGTGAGGAGAGCAAAACAGAAGAGAGCTGAGAGGGGTGTAAGAAGAGGAAGAGATGGAGGAGGAGGAGGAGAAGGGGAGAGCGGATAGTCAGGAAGAGCTGGAGAGGAAAAGAAGAGATAAATGAGGGGAAGATGAGCAGCTGAGAGCATCGATAGCCCTTTTTTTTTGTAATGTTCTCGCTCTCTACGTCTTCTCCTCCTGTCCTTACTCAACCCTACACACCCCTCACATCACAAACACGCACCACTCCTCTCCTTATCCATCTGAAGCCTCGAATAATGTTCTATTGCAGCTCAATTACAATAATTACGATCATTAAGGTGATCATTTCCCGACACCACCATTCATTACTTTGGCAAAATAACTATTAGAAGCAGACTGGCGGGAATGGAGGGGAGGATGGCCCTCGTCTTCCTCGCTGCACCAGAAATGAATTCTCCCAAGTTCTTTAAATCCTGTCAGCATTGTAACTGTAAGGTTGCTGCTTCAAATCCCCCACTGATGGGTTTGTAAGTTTCATTTTGCTTTGGAACAGAGTTGCACTAATTCTGAAACTTGTGTTATTATGGCATCGACAAACAGCCTTTTCATTATCAAACTTCCATTGATCCACCAGCTAAATCACTTAGACATGACGACAATCAAGAGGTCGCTTGTTAAGAAAACAGGCTGTTTCTCTAACATTTAAGCAACGCAAATACATTTCACGCTCGAAGCACTGACTGAAGAAAACGTTGAAAGTTGTTTCACTGCAATGAGCTGTAACCCGGCTACTGAGAGAGAACGCGAAGAGCTCTTTTTGGATTTGGAATAACCACTTCAAGTCACAATGATAGACTGTTCAGCGTCTGCAGTCTTTGGCTGAACTGTGGAGGGCTTCAAAATTATAGAGCTGCTCTGCTGTGACTCCTGAACTGTTGATGACGCCATGCGTCCAGCTTGAAGGACAGGCTGTACTCTGCCCATATGTACGACATGACTGGAACACAGTGGGCAGACTTTTTAGGACATCATGTGCTTTTCTCCTCATTTCATAACACCTTGTCTATCTCCACTACAGACCACCCCGGATGTAAATGGATATAAATAAAATTCACGGTTTGTCCAACGGGAAGCTTTTGCACGTTCCAGCAGGACGCTGTGCTGAATTACCAAAGCAATATCTGAGCATCATTTCTGACAGCTTAACACAGATTTGAGTGTAAATATAAAATGAATGATGCATTCTGACTAAGAAGAAGATGACTAAGACATCTTTTGGACACCTGAGATGCAGACAAGTGAGCAGGAGATGAGACGATCGACAAATATGGAAAGCCACCCACATACAGAAACAATGCCTACTAATAACATCTATTTTCTGATGTGTGAGTTCAGACATTGTGCAGGTGCACCGAAGAAATGCTGAACATTCAGAAAACGCAAGAATGCACAAACTGAGCTGACCACCCCTGGTTTGGAAATGGGTGAGTCTGGAATGAGAAGGCATCTGGTTCATCAGGGCTGAGAAGAAACCATCCAGGTTGGTAAAACGGGGGTGTTGGTTTAGAGAGCCTCAGTCTCCTGTGTGCGAGTGTGTGTGAAACCCCCTCCCCGCGTTGGTATTTAGATATCAATCCTGCCTCAAAGGTTGGTTTCTTCTGTGTCGCTCTGTGTCTGTGTGTGTGTGCGTGTGTGTGTGCGTGTGAGTGTGTGGGTGTGTGCACTTGTGTGTGTAATGAAGCCCAGTTTCATGCGCATGCATGCTGTGAGTGGGGAAAATGTAAATGTGCTTGTGGCATGTTTTTGTGTGTGTGTTTGTATGTTTGCAAGCCTCTGTGTGTGTGTGTGTGTGTGTGTGTGTGTGTGTGTGTGTGTGTGTGTGTGTGTGTGTGTCTGCATCAGTCTGTCCCATTCTCCCCATTCTACTTCTCGCTCACTCTCCATCAATAGAATAAAAAAAAGAGAAAACGCCACCACTGTGCTTTTCAGCAAAAGCATCTCAGTACCACACACACACACACACACACACACACACACACACACACATACACACAGGCTGGCTAAAGGCCAATCAATAATTCACATAGTGCAGATTGAATGTAGATCAGTGACTCAACATGGGGGGGAAACACTATGGCTCTCCACCTCTATCGCTCTCGAATTCTCCTCCTTTCTCCACATCTCTGACTTTTTCTTTCTATCCAGCTCTGTCCTTCTCTCTTCGCTGCTCTCCCCCTTCCTCTACTTTTCTCCACCTCTAACCATCCCAGTTCCAAGTTGATTGTTTTCACCAGTTAAAACTTCACGGGGGCCAAATTACATCAGCTGTAGCTAATAAAATATATACTCTCTAAGTAACTTGACTAAAAGGCCGAAGTGAAACATGGCGGCCGTCGACTTAAAGCCTTCCTCTGCCAAGTTGTTTGTCTTATTTTGTTGTTGTGAGGAGTGAACTGTGTGTTTTTGCAGCTCACAAAACCGATTTCTGCCAAATCAGCCGCCGTTTGAAGCCAGTTTGGTCATCTTGTTTAAATAAACTTTATTGGACTTGTCAGTGGACAGAAGTGATGGATGGTTCTGATCAGTTCATGGTTCTGATCGGTCCACTGATCCCACAGCGCCAGCACAGAGTTCGACCGTGCAGAAAGAGAGATTAAAACACGTGGCGTGAGTTTGCGGTGTCTGCCAATCAAACTCATTGTTTATATCACATCAGTGCTTCGCCCTCGAATCCCTCTTTCTCATCTTGCCTTCACCTCTTCTCCTTTAAACACTCTTTCCTTTCTGCTCTCCACTCTCGTTCTCTTCCTGTCGCTGCCTTTCTCTTTTCTTGCCCTCTTTCTTCCTCTTCTTGATTCATCTCTCCGCTTTGCTCCACCGCATCTCTGCTTTTCTACACTTCTTTATGTGTTTCTTCTTCACCTCTCTCCTAATCCCTCTATCTGAGTCTAATTCTCTCCCACTGTCGGTTTGATCCACTTTCTCCTCTTCATCTTCACCTTTCTTTCGCTTCCTCTCTCCACCTGTCTCTCCCTCCATCCCTCTCGCACTTTAACCATCATATTACATTTTAAGGTCTGTCCGTCTCCATCTTCTAAACCCCTTTGCCTTCTCCACCGCCTCCACAAAAACACTTTCTTCTTGCACTTTCAGAGAAAACACACAGCCTCTCTTGTGAAATTATATCCCAAAACTTAGTTTGAGGTTTTCTTTCTATTAATTTCTCCAGTGATTTTTCCCTGTTATGGTCTCTTCAAACACACACTTGCACATAATATTCACACACACACACACACACACACACACATACAGTGGCGGCAGGCTACACTCAGAGTTGAGGGGAGGACAGTAGGGGCATCACATTTCACCCCAGTGAGATCCAGACAAACACACTCACACATGGGGAACTGGCTGTGAGGATCACGTATCTGGAGTAGAGCTCTGTCAAAACAACCATTACTATGGTGCTTGTCTGTCAGGGTGTTGAAGGGACAGAAAGATGCATCTGCAGTACACATCCACACAGACGGATGGATGCAAGTGTGTGTGTGTTTTCAAAATGAGGGTTGAGAGTTGGTATCAAATCATTCTAAGTCAGAAGGATAAAGTCTCTAAAGTCAGGAGTCACTGATAGTAAAGTTGAAGCTGAGTTGGAAGTCTTTTTGGTTTTGTCTCAAGCGTGCGTGTGTGTGTGTGTGTAAGATATACTGAAAAAGACAGCACAGGTCTTAAAATGTGTTTGAAGAAGTGTCTGTAACATGATGGCGTCAGCAATATCAGTAAGTCAACCATGACTTTCTTTTTACCTCACCAAACTTTTTTAAATGGAAAATGCACTGAGCTTACGTAAACTAAGCGATTTGTTTTAACCTAAACCACGATCCTTCCCTCAAGCTAATCAAGTAGTTTTGGTGCCTAAACCAAAATGTTGCTCAGCGAGCTTAATTTTTCTATATGTGAAACTGGATGTTGCATATTCATCATTGCTAACCTGCTAGAATGAGTACCAGTTCTTTTCACGCCTAGACGAAGCAAAACGTGACAGTGGAACGAGTGGCACCAGATTGTATTATGGTAAATGAGACGCAGGGAGAGAGAGAGAGAGAGAGAGAGAGAGAGAGGGAGAGAGAGAGAGAGAGAGAGAGAGAGAGAGAGAGAGAGAGAGAGAGAGAGATTGCACACTGGAGCGTGAATGTCCCAAATGGTGCTTTTTCTGCCAACCACTGGGCTGCACTGTGTGTGTGTGTGTGTGTGTGTGCGTGCGTGCGTGCGTGTGTGTGTGTGTGTGTGCATGTTGGGATGCAGGCAAGCCCCCTGAGGTAAGTGATCCTGCTGAACAGGTGTTACAGTATCACCTGCCCCCACCCACCCACCCACCCGTGCGCACACACACACACACACACACACACACACACACACACACACACACACACACACACACACACACACACACACACACACACTGGTGGCTTGCCCTCATCCGTCTGGCCTGGAGCAAGCAGATCCGTTCAGATCAGTTATGGCTGACAGTGTGTGTGTGTGTGTGTGTGTGTGTGTGTGTGTGTGTGTGTGTGTGTGTGTGTGTGTGTTGACTTCCTCATATCTGATTATCTGGAACTCATATGCATCACTCCTTCATAGTAACACAACAGCATTTACTGTAAACCTCACACACAAAGTCTCTCACACACGTAAGAGTCGCACACACATGCATGGACGCACGCACGCACGCACGCACGCACATGCATGTAGATCACTGGTTTCAGCTATTACACATCATTAGATTTCACTGTAAATTTAAATCTCTAGATTTTGGACCATTTATGGTTTATGTTTGGACCATTTTGTTCACTCAAATTGTTAATGCAACTGCCATGTTGATAATCTCAGAATCAGATTTAGGCAAAATTGCACATTCCACAATTACCAACTGACCCACTGGCGGTACTCAGTGAGAGGTTATATTCTTCCCCAGAGTGGGCGGGGGCTGCGGCTGGGAGTAGGGGGTCTTTCTTTAATCTCTTCTCTCTCTCTCTCTCTCTCTCTCTCCTGCTGCCAGATACTGTCTACCTCTCTCTGCTTTTCATTCCCTCACATGATACCAGGCAGCATGGCCAGAACCCAGCTGGGAAAGTGTGAAACCCACACAGACAATGAACGCCCAGGACAGATGGTCAGAGAGAGAGAGAGAGAGAGAGAGAGAGAGAGACATACAGCATGTACTGATGCTATCACTTTGGTATTATATGCCGCTTTGACCAAAAAGACGGGTGAATTTCTATCGTGTCAATAAAGCAGATTTGGAGTAAACTAAGTAAAATGCAGAATTGTTGTGTTTCAGCTCATTCCCGGAGCCCCCGCTGGCTTATCTGAGTGACCAGCTAACGTTACTGTACGGCAGCTGCATTTGACAGAGCCACAAAACAGCCTTGGCACCTTAATCAATCGCTTGTTTCTCTGTCATACTGAATCCAAAATGCTTCTACACATTACCCTAACACGGTTGGGTGTCCTGATTCAACATGGCACATGAGTTTTCTTAATTTTGCATGAGTGCAGAAAATAATATCCTACTTTACTGACAACAGGGCAACAGGGCATGCAATGGGATGGACAGATATGCTTATAAAATATGAATTTTGAAATTATTTTTGGAGACTTGGTGGGGCACAATACTATAATCGCATTACCATCCGTGTTTTACGTGCATTGAAATGTCAGATATTCAGAAAATAAAATGAAATATTGCTTAAAAATAAACTAAAATAAAAATGATGCTCGGCTGAGGTGGAAAACTTGGTGCTTCCATAAAAAGAAAATGCGACAAAGTGCAAAGAAAAAACTGTGACTGGCCAAAAAAAATCAGGTATGTGGACCAACTGCAACGTCTCTCACGTTAATACAGGAAACTGGCTGTCTTCTTCTGCAGTGGTTTAGTGGCATCCGGCTGGAGAATCAGCGCCCTCAAATGTCTAACACTGAATGTTTGCAGAACAGTAATGAATGGAAACATATACGAATTCACTTCAGGTGATTTTCCCGAAATTCGGTTAAAATTTGGCTTTCACCTGTCTGTATTATGGACTTGCATCGCATTTTTATTCCATTTTTTCCATTTTATTCACTGCGCTTTGATAAACAATGCTGCCACTACAGTATCTAAATGGAATTAAATTCAGAGTGGCAGAAGAGAAAAGACAAAACGGAAGAAGAGAAGAGAGATGGAGAGAGAAGATGGAGGACAGAACATTTAAAGCAGAGTTGCAGGGGAAAGAGTGCAGCGGAGAAGAGGAGATGAAAGGAGTGTAGAGAGAGAGAGACAGAGAGAGAGAGGGAATGGGGAAGTACAGGCGGAGGGAGGGGAGGGAGGTATAATGAAGTCCTCTGGGCCTCTGGTGGAAGAAGCCACAGCGCCTGCCAGCCAACACAGGCTGGCTCTGTACAGATGGCGGCATGCTGGGATATGCTCAATTCGCTTTCAAATCAGGAAGTGGATGTCCTTTAAATGTGAAAATGTTTTGCAATAAAAATGCCTCATATTAAGCACAAAACAGTCAAGAATCCTGGTTTAATGCTGATGTTTCTGAGGCTGCTTCCACATCCTGGATGTTTGGACAGGACACTTAAATAAACGTGCTTATCGCTTTTTCTGTTTGACCAAGTGAGGACGATGCCAACTCAGATGGCATCAAATAACGGCCTCGAGAGTTCTGAAAATTAGAGTTCCTGTTAACCAAAAGAGATCTATGATGCTGTTAGTTACAAGAACCTGTTAATACTGGAGAAAACGCAGCGATTAACGCTGCAGGTCTGATGCCCAGCAGCTGCTTATGCTGATAAGAATCATAATGCCACTCTGATCACATTTCTTTCATCAACTAACTGATGAAGAAGCTTTTGTATTGAGCGTATTTGTGTTACTGCCGGTCTGAAATACTTATGAATATTCAGCCACCAACTCCAAACCCGTTGCTGAGGTTTGACTGGTTGCACATTGAAATCCTACCCGTTATAAGTGCATCATGCAGTGGGTTGGGTGTAGTCTTGTGTAGCCAGATCGCAGCGCTGTGTCGGCTCTGGAGAAAGGTCTGCCTGCACCCATCATCCTTCTGATACTGGGAGGAAACGCTTCGGCTTTTTTGCATTTCTTTAAACCAATCGCAATCGTCTTGGGTGGCACGAGGTCCACGATGCAGCGACGGTGCAAACTAGCGTCAGGGGATTTTGTTCTGGTGCGACATTTGCACGTGGGGAGGCGGGACCTGCCATTCAAATGGCTAAATCACTGCAGTCCCAGCTCCTAGCTTGTTTAGGTTTGTCCCTTTAGCGACCAGCTTAGGGTAACTGGCCACAGTCTACATCCGATGAGTCAGACCAGATTGGGTGTGACAAAATTTAACATAATCTGCAGAAAAACCAAAACATTTTTGGCAGAACCTTTATCTGGCAACACACAGCAGTCCCTACACTTCCCATAAAGCCTTGTTTTCAAACGTGCTCTGGTCACTGGCTTCAACTGGAGGAAGACTATTAGGTGACATTTGAATATCTTACATCATAATTCAAAGAAAATGCCTCAATTCTCTTTCTTTGTCGACTTTAATATTAGTTGCATTGTCTGTCCTGGCATCAGGAACAAGATCTAAACCAGATTATAGGATATTATACATACTAAAAGGAAGGGACAACAAACCAGTAAATAAAATAAATTGAAATTAATAAATCGTGAAGGATTTGTCTGGTTATACTCTTTTGTTGTCAGTTTTGATTCAAATAATTCAAATCTGATGTAGACATTCAATCTATTGCCATTTCTGTAGCAGAATTTCAGTGACCAACATGTAAACACACATCAGCATGACCACAAACGACACACACACACGACCAACGTGCCTCTCACATCATATGAGCCGTTACATGGCTCGACACCTGCTGATGAACAGCATCAGACGACCTGAGATCAGTCGCTGCTGTTTGCCTTGGTGCTCTCTCAGTCAATATGACGGATGCTTCTTCTGTTTTTATGCCTTCGATATTTGGAACAATCTCCTCCATCAGTTCAATCATAGCTTGAAGAAATGGCTTAAAGCACATTTTTATGGAAGTTTCAAGGATAATCTCTTCCTTCTTCTTTGACCTTACCTGCATCTCAGCTGTCTTTTATTCTTGTAATCGTGGCGTCGTATTAAGTCAAACTCTGGGCGTAAAAGCTCATTTACAGTTAAAGTGGCTGAACTGACTGATGCCCCTTTGCTGACTTAGGGATTCTCACGAGCTCTGTCGTACTGTGCGATCACCTTAAAAGACCCAAAGCGAGGCCCCTCACCCTCTCTGCCTCTCTCACGAAGCAGCCGCAGTCACCGAACGATCCTCTGCATCAGCGCCGCCGACACAAACTGACTGCTGGTTTAAGCAAAGACCTTAAGTAAAGTGCAATAAAATAACATTTTTTTTTTGGTGAAGTCCCTCATCTCCTGATTTCCTACATTTCCCAGAATGCCTGGCAAACGCCTCCAGGGAAGGCTGTTAAACTGAGCTGTTTGCAATGCAGCTAGACAAAGTGATAATGAAGTCGGTCGTGACAGTCAGCATCAAAGAGCTTTTCGAGTCAGGAGAAATCAAGTGTCGCCTTTTCTTTCAAAAAAACACAGCATGTCGTGTGGCTGAACTGTTCTCTGGATTCATGAAGCTGCTGCTCGTGAAGAAAGCTCACTGTGCCTCTTCAAAGGTTCATCCCATTGTGTTTAATAAACAGCCATCTAAAATGGCAGAACATGACACAGTAGGTGCCAAAACCTGATTAAAGGACGACCAACAAAGTGAGCAACTGTCCCCGTGCCTCAGACCTCTAGGGGCTCCCAAAGCCCCAGTGGGCTTGTGGCAGTTTCATTAATTGCACATTTGTTCAGGAATAGACACCATTCAAGCACTAGTTCAGCTGAAAGCACAAACACTTTAAGGCAGGTCCACAGAGTTTTGAAGCCTCGTCTTGTTGAGGGGCCATGCGTGCATCAGAATGTACTTTTAAACTCTTATGTGACTTAGTTGACGTGGCGTTAACCTCAAGTCTGTTACTACATTGTTTTAATCAAAGTAGCACAAACTAAGCTGGGATCAGGTTCTCAATCTAAAAAAGCTCGACCATCCTGGTGGAGCAGTGTCCAAAACAAACCACGTCCCTGCGCAACAACATCCCTGGATCAAGTTGTACCAAAAAAACTACAGCTACAATGATTAGTTGATTAATCAATTAATCAATAATTACTCTTCTGAATGTTATTAGTCCTCTATGATAGTAAACTGATGTATGGGTTGTGGACCAATGGCTGCAGTTAACAAGATATTTGAAAATGTGACCGTCGGCTCTGGAAGCATGTAATGGGCATTTTTCACAATTTGTTGACATTTTACACCAAGCAATTAATCAAACACTTAAGAAAATAATTGGTAGGCTAATCAATAATGAAAATAGTAATTTGTTACAGTCTTAGTGTTCATTTTGCTGCGTGTGCTGTACTTGACAGCTCACAGGAAAAGTGACGGCGCCACTGAGGGACCCGCCTCATACGTGATCCGGAGGGAAGTTCATCCCGCCATGTGCTGTGAAACTCTACTGCAGCCGCTGAAAATACCTTATTGCGACGTCACACCATCTACATCCCTAAAAACTATGGCATCCGGGGTATCCTGGTGGCAAACAGGTTTAAGAAGATAATGGTGTAATTATAACGTGCCCTGCTTCAGCTCTGTTCATCTGATTAAGGCAAAAGGCCCCAAAAGCGCTAAAAACTCCATCACTGAGCGTCAAAATAAGCCAGAGCACAGCGCATTTAGCACGTTTCCATCTTCTAATCAAGGAGATAGTGACTCGAGGCCAGTCCGCATAATTATTCCAGGTTCTAACAGCAGTAGACCGACCTGTCCTGACAATTACAGCTTTTTCCACTGCTGTCCTGCAGGACGAGCCACAGGCCGCCCCTATACGGTCAGTAGTAATTAGAGCGGGAGAGAGTCATTTCCTCTCCCTTCTGGTTGCATGGTGCTTAAGCCTTCATAATGCTGACATCAGCACTCAGCTCTGACTACAACCATAGCCTCAACACACACACACACACACACACACACACACACACACACACACACACACACACACACACACACACACACACACACACACACACACACACAGGTCACTAACAGGTTCGAGCTAAATGCTGTATTCAAGACGCATCTTAATCACCAGCAGCATCAACATGGTTGTGATTGCTGGTGTCATGACAACTGGCATCATCGTCAGCATCATCTTTCATTCCATCAATGGCAGCTCTATCAGATGAGCCTGAGGCCAGCAGGGCTGGACACAGTAGTGAGAGTGAAGTGAAATCATGTATTCTGTTATGTACCAATCAACAGCACACTGCAACACACAGCGCACACATACCACACACCTGAAAAAAAGGACACCATGTAACATCTCACAACGTTAAAAGACACACCGCCACACACTGCAAATCACCACAACGACCACAGCTTCCATCCTGCAGGTGTTGGCTGATTCAACACCAAACCGCTCCACACCACGCTGGGCCACACCTCGCCAACCACTCCAGCAAACGCACCACAACCCAGTACCTTGGCAGTCAGCTCGGCTTCGCTTATGAAAGGATATGGCCATTCGGTGATCTTTTTGGCGTACTTCCTCACCACGTTGTCTTCGCTGAAGAGGAAGAGGGAGCGGTTGACCGTTAGGCAGCTCTGCCGGACGGGTATGGGGTTGTACAGGGCCATGGTCCGGGCTCTCTGGGCCATCGACTGCTTGTACATCCGCTGCGCTCCGGGGGGCCCCCCTTGCCTACTGCCGCCGCGGCCGGGCCCCCCTTGTCCGCCGGCACCCCCGCCACCACCGCCACCACCACCTCCTCCTCCTCCTCCATACCTGTTGGGTAGCTCGTCTCCAAAACGCGCCATTCTGCAGACACCAAACGCCAGAGGTTAGGAAGGAGCCGGGGGTGAACCTCAGAGTGACACCTCCACATGCCACCACCCCATCAGCCTCGGCTCCAAACACACATGCAGAATGGAGTTGGGTTCGGTTCCTCCTCTGGCTTATCTCTCTGTCCCTTTCTCCTGCTATCTATCTGTGTCTCCTTCCCAGATCTTCAGCGCCGAGAAGATACCTCCATTTGTGTGTGGAGAGTGAGGGAGGGAGGGAGAGAGGGAGGAGGAGGAGGAGAAGAGGGGAGGGAGAGGAGGGGAGAGGGAAAGCGCACGGTGTCTCTGATCGTGTGTTTGGAATATGAATGGGAAACAGCGAAGTGTTTATGTAATTTCTGGCAAATCAGTTCTCTGACAGGAAAAAAAAAAAACACGACTGGTTTTATTGGAGGGTGAGAAAAGTGTCAGAAATTTTAGATCTTGTCAGAGCATCAGCGTTTTCTCTCCGTCGAAAAAGGAAGGCATCCTGTTTTTCTTTTTTTTTGGTTGGGAAAAACCTCTCCAAGAGTGAGCCGGTTCTTGCATCTCAATAGGCAAACGGATCGATCACCTTAAATACATGCGATAAGGATGCATAGCTGTGCGTTTACATAAATATTGCAATCATCTCCACGAAGTGCTGGAGACTGCGTCTTTTTCGCTCTCAACAGTCTAGTGCATCTTGACAGGATCTGCAGTTGTCTTTTTTCCCCCCTCCCCAGGTCCCCCCTTTTTTTTTTACTGCGAGATAAAAATAGAAATAGATAAGAGTAAAATCTTCAATAATTCATTTATTCTTGTGCCATATATCCGCAATGTTTGATGTGGCACGGCAGATATCCCCGCTGCCACCTCTCACTGCCACCACGCCACTCGGGTTACACGCAAACGCCAACCGAGGGGGGCTTCCCCAAAATCCGAGCCTGGTGACATTTGTTGATATTTGGTGATGGACGGTGCGGCATCCCCCCTCCTCCTCCTCCTCCTCCCCCTCCTCCTCCTCACCAAGGCGTCGGTCACTGATTTTGGGCGTGATTGCGCGCACTTGGAGACGAAAATACACCGGTCCTCAATCTACCAATTTATATCTTCCCCCCGAAAAATAAAACGAGGTGATGAAGTTAAAAGAAAAAAATAATGTCCACAACAATCATCTATAATCCAGGTTTTGCGGAACATGAATCCCGGACGAGTAGGATCCGGAGGAGCAGAAAAAGACCACTGGGGGAGGCAGCATCATCACCATCATCAATACTTGCTCGGAAAATACGACGGCGGCGGTGCGTTGTAGCAGCGGCTCGCATCTTCTCCTCCGCCACCGGGCAGAAACCTTGCACCATCCCCGCCCAGCAGCATCGCCCCCGAGACTCCCCGAACCAGAGAGAGGTGGCCAGCCCCGCAGAGCTACAGCAAGTCCAGTGTCTCTTCTCTCTCTCTAGCTCTCTCTCCCTATCCCTCCCCCTCTCTGTTTTTTTTTTTTTTTCCTCCCTCGACCCCCCAGGGGGACGTGAACCAACGCGCAGTCGGTCCGGAGGCTGTATATTCCCGTGGAGATCAGCCTTGGAAACGAAAAAACCCAACGAGCGAAGCGCCTCTCGGGCTCTCCTGCGTTCAGTCAGCCGCTGGGGTTGAGCCGCGCGCTGAGCATCTGATCAGTCTACGGGAACCGAGCGCCGCGCGCAGATCCGTGGCCAAGCCTAGCAGCGCACGACGCACAGCGCCTCCCCGGAGCCTCCCCCACTCCAACCCACTCCCCATAACGCACGACGGAGATGCATGGGCGTCAGTTGGGTATGGCAAGGTGCGGCAGCTCGCCTTACCTACAGCCCGAGCGACTCTCATCCTGTAAGTGTTATAAAGAATAAACAGCAGCCAAAGAACGTAAAATCCAAAAGCTCTCTTGACTAGCATTACCTGTGAGCTGATTTGGCGATATACCTCCACTACTTTTTCATGCCTTCACTTATTCATTTGCAGATTTTAAAATGATAGTAGACGCGAGATCTGGACCTCCCATCGCTCATGGGTTCAGTGGATTGAGGCCCCTTGAGGAGATGCCGCTCACGGCTTTCTCTCATGGTGGCCAAGTGTCAAAAGCACCAACAGCACAGTCCAATTCGCCCCGATCACTGTTTACTCAAACCCACCAGGCCAAGCAGAAGGCTTTGCCATGAGCGGGGTGGGTGGAGGGAGGGAGGGAGGAGGTGGTGCTGGGAATATACAAGGAAATGTAAGTGAGTGTGGATTACTGCATGGGTAGGACAATGATTCAGGGCCCACTTTTGGGGATCCCTCCCAGCAAAAGCAGAGCTGGGTTATTTGAGTTTCTCTTGGAGAGCGTCTACAGCTGATTATTTTCCACCAGGAGTTCCATTGTCCCTTCTTTCATGCCCCATCTGACAGTATAGACAGTTATGTAATCCTGTACCAAGCCAAATCTAACAATCTAATTCCACTCAAAAGGGATTCCTTGGGAGAGCATAAGAAAAAGTGCCTCGTGCTTTGCTTGACCATTTGATTTTGAGCTTATTGTTGACTTCCGAAAAGGTTTTATAGGTCAGTTTTTTTTTTTTTTGTAGAATTGCTGCCAATAAACTAAGTTGGACCAACATTTCATCTGCACAGCCAGCAGGAGAGTTGGGAGAGTTTTGGAGTGCCGCACTGTTATTTTATACGTACTGTTATTTTTAGGACAATTTAAAAGAGGTTTTATCTCCCTTCATTCCTCCCTTCTCCTCCAAGCCGTCTGTCATTCTGGCCCTGGCATCTGAGTCGTCTTTGATGCAATTCAGCAAGCTGTTTGCCTGGGCTAAACCGACCAAGCTGTCACCTCTCCAGAACAGGAAAACGAAGGTGGCAGCGGAGATGGAAGGGACTGGGGGGGGGGGGAGTCACACAGACAGAGGCCAGAGGATCCATTTCAAACTGATTCTTTAAGATATTTTTATTCATAGTTATATAATTAAAATGGGAACAAGTGAGTTAAAGGATATTAAAAAACACCAGCTTTGGTCACTTTCGTGCTTTGGCGCTGTCCTTGGTCCTGAAACAACTCCTGACACATCTCCAAGGCCCTTCGGTGCTGTCCAGAGTGCTGAAACAAGAGTACAAAGCTCTGCACACCACCTGCATGCCTTTGGAAGAGAGTACCTTCAATTGGTTAGTTGCTGTACCCCCGGCCATCTGTTAAATGCTGCGAAGTGTTTGCGAGTTCTGCTCACTGTTTGTCTCCTCTGTCAACTACTTTGGCAGGTAACCGCCCGTCATTTGGAGGTCTGATTCTGTTCGAAAAACCAGTTGGTGGGATATTCAAAGTGGGCCATATGGTGGGTTTTGGGATGGATCTGAAGGCAAACTGTAGACTATGTGCAAGTCAACAAAGTCTCACAAAACTTCATGAAAGGGGATAACCTGGTGGTGTGCAATGTATCGCAGTACTGTGGCTATTTTCTCCCCCTGTGTTTCCTTCTCGTCAAAGTCAGGGTCAAATGAAATAGGTTAGCTTTTTCAAACTGCACTGTATGTAATCTCAAGATCACTTTCTGTCTCACAGAAAGGAGTGTGACAGTGGACGTAATTTTATTTCTACACAACAAATCTAAGGCTCAGCATCTGCATTTTTTTTTAAAAATGAAGGAGTCTTGAACCCTAACCCCATCCCTGTGGTCACCGGAAAAACACAAAACATATCTTGGTCATAAATAAAGTGATTCACATGAATCCCATTTACGCTGTCGAATCCGTTATTTTGGATTTTTCCTTGTTGGCCTGAAACATAGCAGTTTCTGAGGACAGGAGATGAGCTGTTTTTGCAGTAATCTGTCACTTCCAAGCTCTGACCGGGCTCTGCTGCTACCCCGAGGTCACACGCTGTGTATGACCCACCTGCTGTCGTGGTCTCAGAGCGACGCTATTATTTACAAGATGCCTTTTCAATGTCACAACGTGTGCGCATCACTGGATTCGCTCGTCATCTGATTCCCGTAGACTAGTGGCGACTAACGGGCACGATAAAAGCCCGTTCCCGCTGACAGTATGGCAGAGAGAGAGAAAGTGAGTGTCGGGAAGAGGAGGGTGGTGGTGGTGGTGGTGGGGAGATGGTGAGGTGGGGGTGGTGCTGTTGCTGGTGGACAAGCCTGCCCGTGATCTGTGCGATCACGGGAAACCACGCGGTGGTCGGATGCCAGAGATGACAGGCTGCCCCCGTCACTTATTGATAATGAGGACGGATGGACACGTTTCGCTCTCTCCTTCCTTTTCTCTCTCTCTCTCTCTCTCTCACTGGCATCCCTCTGTTATCGCTGCTGCTGCTGCTGCATGCCCATGCAGATTTCCCAGGCTCTCTCCCTGCGAGTGTGTGTGTGGGTGTGTGTGTGTGTGTGTGTGTGTGTGTGTGCTACTGCTGCTGCTGAGGGAGTCGTGCTGAGGCCCTGATGCGCAGCATTGTCATTCAGGGAGCGTTCACACAGGCAACCCCCGCAGGAAGCCCTGGCACCTCCCCCTTGAAACGACACCCCCCCCCAACACACACACACACTCCTTACCCCCTCCTCCTCACCCCCTCCCTTTCTGCTCTCTGATCTCTCTCAGCAGGCCAAAGCTTCAGAGCTGTCTGAGAGGTGGAGAACGAGAGCAGAGAGAGAGACAACACAGCAGGATTAGGGCGAATTCACGCTCAATGTAAAAAAAATTGAAATAGACATTATGATTCACTTAGAACTGGTAATGTCAATTTAAAGAGTTTTATTTCAAAGTTAGATTTACTTTTGAGCAGAAATATTGGCAATTTCTCCACACAGAGTACTTCAGAAAATAATTGTGTTTTCTAACTGATAGGAAACTTAAAGCGACAGTAAACACCATTCATGATTGCACTGATTTGAACTTGAGGACGAAGCGGTTTCCTCAAACGCAGCCTCGGATTTTCCTCTAACCGGTGGGGATTCTGATAGATTCGGTTCCACAGAAAAGATCTCCTCCATCTTTTTCTGAAGTGGAGCTGAGTGCCAGGTGGCTGCTGCCAGCAGCTCGTTCTCCTCATCGACTGCTGCGGCTGCCGTTTGTCAAATGGCACTTTTATTTTTACTCCCTAATGGCTGCGACTTCCAATAAATGCAGCTGAAATTTAAGTAAGTAAAATGTGAAGTACACGTGAAAAAATACAATTGCTTGAATGGATTTAAAGCTTGAATGTCCGAACAGAAGAACTGAAATGATAATCCAGAAGTTGTGTGGAGCTGCAGACAGGGGGTATTGATTCTCAGTGGGATTAACTACACATTCGTATCATAGGGAGTGATTTGTTTCATTGTTCACATCTTTTAAAAGGAGATATTTATCCGACTATCTCAGATGTTGAATGCTTTGGAAAGTGTCGCTTCAGTCTTCACATCATCATCACATTATTGATCATCATGATGCTTTTGTCTCTCTGGACCTCCATCGAGAGTATTAAACAATTCTTACCGCTCTGCGAGAAATAGCAGAAATATTTCTTATGGAGCTTTTAATTAATAAAGAGTGCGGAGTCCATCATGCTTAAGCCTCGGAGACGTCTCAGTGTTTAACAGAAAGCATGTGTTAACACATTGAGGATGGGGATTATGAAAGCAGCAAAGGTCTCCCAGAATGATGCTGCAAAGCTGAATTGTGGGAAGTGTAGCATCCAGTGTTACTGGAGCTTGAGCCACACAAGACACTTGATTTAAATCCATCTCTCACAGTCTCCCAACTTTATGGAATATTAAATTGTAATACTTATATAAAAACACAAATCACGTATAGCAGGAGCTAGCATATATGTTTTGTGACAAACAGTAAACACCAAACTGTTCCCTGTGCAAATTAAAACAATCACGTTTTAAACACTGATGTGTATCGTTATACACATCAATATGACCAAATATATATGACCAAATGAACAAATATACTATGCTAGCTTTTGTCGTATTACCTACAAGTGACATCCTGGTTTTCCTCCCTTGCAGGCACCCAATTTAAGTTGGAAAGGAAGAGTTGGGTCATCAAGAGGTTGTAGAAAGTTGGCCTTGTTTCAGATATCGTCTACTACACAGCTGAGATTCTCTTAATCAAGACAGCGAATCTCTAATGACACCAGCTGTAGGAGAATATTGTGGTTCTTAATGCATCGCTTTGAGAAAACAAGGGTGTGCTGGTGATGGGGAAAAAACAAAGAAAGAAAAAAGAAACAGGCTGCGTGATCAGCACATCCCTGCCCTGGATACAGAAAGGTTTGAAAAATGAAGGAACATTTCTGGAAAAAAAAAAGGAACACAAAGCGACACTGCTGAATCCAACAGGGCTCCTTCAGACAAAAGAAGTGGAGGAGTAGAAAACAAATGGACCTGAAGGTGTAAAAAGTATTATTATTATTAGAACTGCAATTTACTCCAACGGACCCAATGTCACCGCTACTTCAGCTGCTGCAAGTATTACCCACTACTATTACTGCTGCTGCTAGGAACACTGCTGCTGCCACTGCTGGACACAAGATAGGCCTGCAGCTGCACTGCAAAACCGTTAACATATGCTTTAGTTTAACAAAGTTTCATGCAACCCTAAATGCATTTTGAAACAGGCTGCCGACAGACAAAGCACAGAGAAATATTGCTCTCATCCAGCTCTATTGATGGCAGTAATACCTGTACACTACAACAGTTACTAAGCTATAACTCAACAACACAAGCTGTGGTCACTTAAAAATCAAATCTCTTTCTTCATGCAACTGTGCAGTGAGTGAAGCGAAATTAATATTTCTGCTCTGTAACACAAATCCTCTCATCACACCCACCCACACAGAAAGCTTTAAAGTTACAAGCAAACTGAAAGTACTTTGTCTTCGCTCAAAACATTTATTTCCTGTTACAATGGTGTCAGTTTCTTGTACCTGTTATATTTGTGTGCTGTATGGTGATATGTGTGTTATACTCGTGTATGGCACAGTGATATGTGTGTGTTGTATTTGTGTATGGTATGGTGAATTAACAAGGTTAAAAAAACATCCAGTCATGATAAGTTAACATGTTTAAACAGCCATGATTGCTGCAATGCCATAAGGACCAAGACTGTTTTAAATGCTGCTTTAGTGCTCACGACTAACACGCAACTTCATGTTAATTCCGCAAGTGAAATGGTTTCATGCATTCTTCTTGGCGTCACTTTAGTTCGAGACTTGAGCCTGGCAATATATTTGGAACAAACTCAAATTTGGTGTGTTCCCACCAAACTGCCGCAAAATGTGACACTTCCTGCGAAAATATGCTCACGGTGATCCGAATCAGAATCAGAATCAGAATGAGAAATCCTTTATTGACCCCCGAGGGGAAATTGTTTTTGTTGCAGCGCTCCTTACGAGGATAGAATTAGAATAAAATTAGAAAAGAAGAAAAGAGAAAGAACTATATATATATAAAAAAGAACTATAAAAAACAAGATACTTATATTGAGAAAAAAAAATACACACACACACACACACATATATATATACACACATACACACACACACACACACACATATATATATATATATATAAACAAGATATACCACAAAATATACAACAGAATATAAAACGATATTTTATATATATATATATATATATATATATATATATATATACACACACACACACACACACACACATACATACATATATATACACACACACACACACACACACACACACACACACACACACATATATATATACTGAGAAAAAACAAACACTGAGCACTGAGCAGCATAAAGCTAACATGCAAGCATTTTAATGAATGTTTGAAGACAAGCTCTTACGCTTATAGGTTCGGATTTATCTACAGCAGGTATATCATTAGACATGGAAGGCACACCTTAAATTATATGTTTAAATCCTCTACTGGAAGATGGTGACAGAAAAACTAGCTGAAGAAGAGAACAAGTTGGGTGTTGTGTTAATTTGTATGTGTGTTTAATGTGTGCCTATGTCCTAAGCTGTCAGACTAGGAGGAAGTCTGTAAAGTGGGTGGGAGTTATTAGTAAGACCAATACTATGATCACATGACCGATGGTGAACTATGTGATGGTGTCTTGATGAGCAGGGACTGAGCTGACTGATCGTGACAGCCTGCAGCCGCAGGAGTCTGCGTCCTGGTTACAAATCTGACATTTTATCGTTGAGAACACAACACACACACACACACTTGCACACACGCGCGCGCACACATACACACACACGGCTTCAAAAAGCAGTGTGGCTGCGTTGCACTGGACTCCGTGTGGTGGATGAGAACAGGCAGGATTTATGTAACATTTGGTCACATGATGCTTCTTTGTGTGTGCGCGTGTGCACGTGTGTGTGTGCTGGGTATATTCAGAAAACTCTGCTCTCAGTGCTCATGATCATTACATGAAGTGTGTGTGTGCATGTGTGTGTGCCAGAGGGAAAGAATAGCGGCGGTGCTGTGGGGGGGTTATGCAGACAGGCAGAGATATAGCAAGCTGATGTAGCGTCCAAGCTAATTAGAGGATTGCTCTTTTTTTGGCTCCTTCTCACGCCGACTCAACCTGTATTAATTGATTGGCTGGTTAATGGAAGTGGAGAGGAGGAACACGGGAGGGAGGAAGAGGAGGAGGAGGAGGAGGAAGAAGAGGAGTGTGCTGGTCTCAGCTAATGGGCCCGGCTCTGCTGTGTGGAGTAAGCATTCTAGCCAAAGAATCAGCACTATGGGATGGATAGAAAGAAAGAGAGGAGGGATGGAGGGAGAGGAGAGAACAGCAGAATGAAAAGCAAGATCAGAGACGGAGAGAAACTTGTAACGTGGAAAAAGACTACATGAGTAAAATGGACAAAAGGCTGAATGAAAAGTAGAAAAAGACAACATCATCTGCCTGTAAACACCACAGCAAAGGGGCCAGGAAGGCATCAAAGGTCATTGACCAGGAGTCAGTGGAGGGCAAAAGAATGATGAAGAGGGGCATTCACACCTCACACAAGAGACATTTTGATCCACCTGATACTGTATGCATCCATCCACAGATGGAGACATTGTGATGGAGGAGAAAGCTCTACTAACTGAAAAGTGGAGAAGTGGATCTTAAGCTTTTTTGGGGGAGGGGGAGAGGGGTACTATTTCTAAGGTCAAGAATGACTTTTATACAATGTCAGTTCTTGAAAATGATATCAGTGCTAACAGCTTTTACAGTACAGTACAGTACCGCCGCAGTGAGTCAACAGTTTGTGATGCCAAAAATGTCAGCCATCCAAGTAGATGCCAGAAGTGAAGGCTGGGATATCGTCCAAACTAGTTTATTCAATGTGTCTCTGACCACGTATGAAGAGAGTGCTTCTGAACGGCAGAGTGAAAGGCCGGCCTTCATAGAGAGGCCAGGATAATCATTCAGATGGGGATCTTTGCTCAGAGGCATTCACAGTGGCTGTGGGGGGAGGTAAAGCGGGTCCTGATCGATAGCGGTTCGATCCCCAGCTCCTCCTGCCCACATGTTGAAGTGGCCATTGGCAAGACGCTGACCCCGATGCACGGCCGCCCCACCGCCATCCGAATGGGTGAATGAGAGGCTAAGTGGAAAACGCTTTGTCCGTACAAAAGAGCTACAACACGACCATCATGTTGCTCTCGTGTGACGAATGAAAACACAGAGCTTGAGAGGGGAGTTAAAAAAAAGTATACGGATACTTAACTTTGAGCATCACTACAGAGACCACAGACTCATTTATTATTATATTTCCTCCTGTTTTCTGATGATCCCATGAGAATCAGGCAAATCCATCAGGCAAAAGTTAGCAAATAGCGAATGAGTTTAGGTGTCCAATACTTTGAAGAGGAGAGCAGAAAAGGATCAGAAGTGCCAAAATGTGCCCGATATGATGATGCTTTAATCATAGAACTCGGTCCAAAACTCCTAAGTGCTTACATTTTGTGTTACTGCTCTATGCGGAAAGCTGATTTATTGAGTAACGAAAAAGCTCAAACTTACACAAAAGCTTACAACTGAGCAGCCAGCTTTTGTATATTACTACACCTCACATGCTGACATTATACAGTTTTCACTAAAAGATGCAATAACAGTCTATATCAAACTATTCCATTATCAGAAATAGTTATGCAGACAGACAAGCATTATTTCACTCAGGAGCAAAAATTCAGAGTAGTGTGAAGCTTTCTTGCCTAAAATCACCAGTAAATACAAATAAAACCCCTTACAGGACAATCCATGATCCCAAATCTTCTGGGAGAAAACCCAGAATGCTCATCTCACTGCAGCACAATATGTGGCAACCTGCCAGAGTCTGAGGGACAGCCAACGGAAAGGCAAGTCAAGCACGTCAAGCCCATATGTCTCAGGATGTCTAATACCCACCGAGGGGCTGTAATAGCCATCCAGCTGGATAAATGTTAAATTTACAGGAGAATCAACTCAAATAAGACTGGTAAGTATGCTCTGTTTGGTTAACCCTTTCACTGTGGCCATGGTGTTATTTCTAGAGAGGTCATTTTAAAATAGTCATGTTAAAAATGACTCTGGAGCCAGAAAAGAGGTGTGCTGGAGAATGAGCTGATGGCATAGAGCGATCTGCGTCCAGAAACATTTAGAAAAACATAAAAGACAAGAAAATTCGAAACAGAAAATGAACATTTTTCCTAAAAAATCCTCTGATGGTGCCATTTTAACAGACCTGCAGTTTGACGTCAGTCTTCCTAAAGCTCTTCATGCTATTATTATTGTCACTATGCTTGCTTTAGATGATGTGTAGCTAAAGGAAACATCACGATTAGTCATTTCAAAGAGGCTGCGGTGTGGGAACCGCTGCCCCTGACTGTGAGTGAATTATGACTCCCAACACTCTGGACTGATTAAAGAGCAGCCGGGACGACGCTAAGATCAACAGTTTTCTTCCATGAATGCATCTTTTGTTCGAAATAAGCTCTGCGTTTGGGTGAAATGGAAATTTTTGTATTTTTTTTAAGTGTTAAGTATTCCATTAGGGAGCAGACGAGAGAAGAGCTTTGCTGCAAAGCTCGTTGAATATTTCTAAAAGAAAACTAAAATCTCTTCACTTTAACCTTTAACTGATCACCTGATACAGGTGTGAAACTTTTTCTTTTCAACTGCTGTATTTTACTTGATTTAATGCAATCTATGCAATATATTTTTACCTATATTATTATTCTGTGGTTTTATGCATTGTCTATTTTTATTTATCTTATTCTATCTTACTTTTGCGACCATTATCATGTGGGTTTTATTCTCCATCTTATTTTACATCCAT
Organism: Chaetodon trifascialis; assembly: GCF_039877785.1. Classification (NCBI taxonomy): domain Eukaryota; kingdom Metazoa; phylum Chordata; class Actinopteri; order Chaetodontiformes; family Chaetodontidae; genus Chaetodon; species Chaetodon trifascialis. The sequence continues at coordinate 9,766,167 of NC_092057.1, forward strand.
TTTTTATCAGTTTTTCTGTCCATTCTGTCTCTTCTACGTCAAGCGCTCACCTGATGCATGCGATTTCTGCAATTCCTGCATCAAACGTGCCATGCAAATAAAGTTTCTTATAATTATTGCACTGTAGATATGATGATGAAGGGCTGCGAGGAGAAGGAAGGAGCAGGATGAAAAGGTAGATGGATGAAATTGGATAACCAAAGCGGGTCAGCTGAGCGTCCAGCTTGAATTAAGCATCTTAACACTGACTAATCGTCCACATTGACACCATCCAGTCCGAGAGATTCTACTACACAACGAGGTAGTTGAGATTTATCTTTAAAAACATGAACAATAATAAATAGATCAGGCTGCCTTATCAATATATTCCACGACATTATCTGGATGTTCAGATGCTCTACCCTGAAACCAGCCATCAGCTTCTTCCTGTGTCCCAGTTCCAGTGTTTCTCAGACATGTAATTAGTTTCCAAACACTCCTGATAATGTGTCACTGCGTAACCGTGTGTGATGAATACGTTAAACCAATTAAACAATTAACAGCAGACTCATGGCCGCAGATGCAGCGTTCCTCCTGTGATGAAGTAGGACAGCGTAATGATGATTCCAGCAGTATTTGGTGCAATTTTTCTTGCCTTGACATCAAAGTGTACCCGTAGCTCTGTGTGAGTCCCAGTTTGCCCAGCACAGAAGTGTGCTGGGCAAATTTAAGAGGCTGCTGTCAGAGGAGGGTCTGTGGAGCCCCAACCCGTTTTTCTGAAACCAAGGAGGCCACATACAAGGAGTAATCACGTCATCACTGGCTAACTCGCAGCATTTTTGAGGCTGAAGAATTAGCACATTATTTTTAATTCCTGGAAAAAACAATCCTTTTGCACATTTTTTAGAGGCAAAAAAGCTTCAAATCACTGCAAATACAGTAGACATTTACCTCCCGAGGAGCGTGTTGTGTGTTTTTTTTCTTATTCTGGCTAATTAGACTTGCTCAGGTTGAATTTATGCTGGATTCACCAAACTTCATGAACTAATGAGAATGATCAAGGTGTTTCTCTCAATGGGACAAACCAATAGGATGGCCAGACAGGCGTCAATCAAGCACAGTCTGCGCGTGCCCACACAATCCTAAAACAAGGATCTGATCAGGGAACGTAAACCGTGTGGGTCGTCCACGGGTGTGTGGGCCTGTGTGCACACTACTACTGCGTGCACACTTGGTCAAATTTAAACCGGGATGAGCACGCAGCAGAGTCATAACTTCTGAAGGAAAAGTGGGAGACTGCGCCTACCTGCGCCCAGCAGCCTGTGTCATCCACCTCCCAGCCCTGCCAGGCCTGAAGGTTCTGTGGCCTTTCTCTGCATTGTTCACATTTCTACAGGAAGTCTGGGGGCGGCTGGAGAAAAGGCCAGAGACGCCCGACCGACCTTGCTCGTGACTTAAGATGAAGAGGAGGACTACAACATATTCAAACTGACTTTTTTTCAGCTCCTTTTCTCAATTTTTGGACTTCTTGAAGTTATGTGTGTTGCCCAAAACTTAAGTCATAATTATTCCGGAGCTGTTACGAGTCTTAATGCCTTGCTACCTGAGGAAGTCACCCGCAAAGGACAATTCATAAAAACTTTAAAAAGAATTGAATTAAACCTTGTTTCCATGACCCTCAGACTGTCACATCCCCACGCCTCTTCAATATTACCATATTGAAAAGTGGGAAAACTTGAGCAATGAGCAAACACCAGCAACCCAAGAACCATGGACGATTCTGTGAACTCTCTTGAACAACAACAACATTCAAATCTTCACCAATCTTCCATCTTGCCTTTTTAAACATGTCAAACTTTGACAACATTCAAGTTTTTGATCAACTGAACATGATGATTTCAGGGGTTTTAGGACAGACATTTTATAGAAAATCAGCTCTCATATATCATCGTAATTTGTACAGTGCAAATTGGTGACAAAGACCCAAGAGTGGATGCACAAAACCAGGGTCTACCAGTGTTCAATTACTTGTGCCTATGTCTCAAACGCTCCATCGTCTTGCCAGCATAGCAAAGAGCATGATGAACAAGGACTGAGGTTCAATTCCCAGCGAGGGTCTGTTCAGAAAAAGCTCGACCAGGTGGGCTGGAGAGTTATGTGAGCATATTTTTGGTACTGTGTGTTGGACTGAACCTTCGTCTCCCCAGGTGGTTTCCCTGCCTGCCACCAAATGCATGGTGGGACTGGTAACAGAAAAAAAAAAGGTAAGAAAAAAATAAATTAATGGTTGTTACAGGCGCTGTCAGCAAAGCCTGGAAGAGACTAAAGCTAAAAATAAATACAGCACTGCCAAAAAGCACACATGCACTGTTTTAATACTTTTCCTGAATTCTGAGTTAAGAGTGAAGAGGAAAGACGTGAGGACGGAGAGGATGACGGAAGGTAAAGATGGAGAGTTAAAAATGGGGTGAGGAAGAGAGACGGGCAAAAAGGAAAGATGACAGTAAGAGGAAAAAAGTAAAGAGGAAGAAGATGAGAGAAGAGGGAGCAGAAAGGATGAAAGGAAAAAAGGAAAAAGGAAGAATAAGAAAAGTTGGGGGTGCGAGGGGACGAGTTACCGAAAGAGGACGGATACATAAGATGAGGAGCAAAAAATGTGGAGAAAAGCTGCAGCGAGGAAGGTAAAGGGAAGGTACGGTGAAGGAGGAGAGACGCAGAGGAGGCAGGAAATAAGGTCAGATAGGAAGTGAGAGAAGAGAGATAGCGAAATGACAAAAAGGAGACGAGGGGAGGAGAGGAGCGGGCGAGCGATTGAAAGGGAAAGATAAGGACGGGGAGGAAGGTGAAAAGGAGGAGAAACAGGGACAGAGAGGGAGATAGTGAGAGAGCGAGGAGGAGGAGGAGGAGAGAGATGAAGGAGGGAGGGAGGGCGACGGAACGGCCTGTTCTGTTTCCTCTGAACACCTCCTCAGTGTATATACAGTGTGTGTATGCTCACTGTGCTGTGTGAACGTGTTACGTTCTCCATATCGGAGGTGTGACTGCAGGTGTGTGTAATTGTGTGCGTGTGTGTCACTTTTAGCCTTTCAGTACTGTGTGTATGTGTGTGTTCAACGTCTGTGACCCTGAATCCCCCCCCAGTGCACACGAGACCCCCAGATTTCTGTCATTTTCAAGCTTACAGACTTCAGGCCCAACTGACGCTCACTCAAGTGTGTGTGTGTGTGTGTGTGTGTGTGTGTGTGTGTGTACTGTAAGTAGATCAGCACACAGAGGTAAACCAGGCAGTGATAAAGCGACTGGATAAATCTGCTATCACATCTGTTTCTCGTTCCCTTCTCGTCCCTCCCTCCTTCCTCGTCTCTCTCTCTTCCCCTCGTCTCACACCTCTTCATCCTCCCTTTCTTCCCCCCTTTATTCCTTCCATCCTCCCTTGTTTCTCTTTCACTCCTTCTTTTGCTCTCTTGTCGACTCTTCCTTTCCTCTTTAACCTCCTTCTCTCCTCTTCACACTCTCCCATCTCATCTCATTCCATTTCTTGCTCCTTCCTTTCCTCCTCATCTCTCCCTTCTTCCCTCTCTTACACCTCCACCTGTATCTTCTCTGATCCGTAGTCTCACATCGCACTGAACTCCCTTCCTCCTCACCTCTCTCCTCCTTAAACATTCAACTCCATCAACGGTTGCCTCTCACCTGATCTCACCTCTCTCTGTCTGCCTTTTGTTTTAGGCTCACGTTCACTCTCCTTCCACGTCGTCACACCTCCTTTTTCCAGTTTCATTTCTATTTCTCTGCTCCTCCATCATCCCTCTTGCTCCCTCTTTACTCCTTTTTCTATTTTTTACATTTAAGTTACATCACTTTACAAATCAGCAACTATGGTCGGTATGAAAGTATCCTGAGAGTTGAATTAATGAAAGTATGTTGAGCTTTTCTTAAACTGTCTGTATGGTCACTGGATCAGTTTGGTAAAAGTCATTTTTGGAAGCAGTGTGGTGCGTTTGCTGTGATTTGACAACTACAGATTTAAGAGGAGGTCCAGTATATTGTTGCAGTTAATGGATGTCTCATACTAAACTTCTGATTTTGTTTTGTGGGTCTAAAATTAAACATTCAGTGGCTGCATGAATTATTATCTCTTTGTGTTTTTGTGTTTTGCATGGTTTGATCTTTGCCACAGCAATGCATCTGACCCAGCGTTTAAGATTTGGAGCTGTGTTTTTAGCTCTTTTTCATCTTAAACATTTTCAGAAACAGATAAAGAAACTAAAGGAAGGTTTGAAATGGGACATAAACTGTGTTGTCAGCTGCAGGGATTGTTTCTTAAGTGCTTATGAAGGAAATCGTAAGAATAACTTTTTTTGAGAACTGGCAACAAGTCCTTATACCTAAAAATAAAAACAATCTTTCATCAGTGCTTTTCAAAAGGACTGACACCAAGAGACCTCACTGCACTGCAGAACACAAGGAAAAAAAGGAAAAGATATTCACCAACACATTAAAAAAAATAGCTGCAAATACAAAAAACACAGAGTACAGAAGCACTACAGGTTGTATAAAACATAACAGAACTGATGAATGAGAATGTCATTAACTTGCAAAAGGTGGTTCACGGTGTTAAAATGACATGTTTAGCTCATTTCTGAAGACCAAGCCTCCATCCGGAAACATTCATCACATATCAAGCGGCTTCTACGAGGAAATGACACACTGGCAGCTCAAAACATTTCAAAGTTTTACAGGTTATGTTCATGCCTTAGAGCACCAGTAAAATTTGATCTACGTTGGGGGTGAAGAGGATGAAACATCACTGGTAGTGCTCAATTATTTGGGAGACAATTTGGATTGTACAGCCTCAAAGTGGGAAACAGTGTGCTGCAGTCATAATTCATTTTACGTAAGAAGACAGGTGGATTTTTACATAAAAATCTGCTGAGTGCAGCTTTAATGGGCTTAAAAGCCATTTAAAGTTTAAACTCATTTACTAAGTCAATATATCACACAAGTATAATGCGAGTGTGCGTGCTGTAAATGTCCCCAGTGCAAAGGTTTCATTGAGAAAAAGCTGAGGCATGAAGGGTGAGGCGGCGCCCTCACTAAACGGGAGTGGCTGGCAGCCGGCCAATCGCAGAGAGCGGGTGACCCTGAGTGACAGCCGGAGAGAGAGGCAGAGGGAGAAAGAGTGTAAAGAGCTCTTAAAAAAAACAGACCGTCATCTACCACAAATGATGCAGTCACCCTTCAACCAATCAGGAGGGAGCACTCCCTTGTTCGCTCATTCATTATTCCCGTCATAAAACACTCTCGTTCGCTCCACAGGGAGCCGTAAACTGAGATTTCGGACACTTACGACTCCTCATAGCTTTGCATCATCACCGGCAGGCCTTGTGGTCATTCATCACAGGCATCACTCATTTATTCAAACATGTAAAATGACCGACTGTGGCTGCGTTCTTCGTGATACGTGACCTCTTGTGGTGCGTGAATAATGAGTCATTTCTCTGAGAAGTGAAGGCAGAAGAGGTGTGATGTGTAGTGCTATAAAAGCCCTTATAGGGAGGAGGTTGGGACGCGAGGCTTCATCACAAGGACTGCACTTTGAAAGATTACACTGCATCCAGCAACGCTCGGAGCACAATGTTCTGCTAACCTGAACCCTGTAGTTTAACTTTTCGAACTTAAAGCAGACCTGACACGGAAAATGAACACCCTGTATTGGCTTCCACAAGGAAAAAATGTATTCATTCAGCTCCACCCATTAACGACTTGTTGGATTGTTAGCAGGAAATAGAGAAAGTGCCTTATGTTGGCCAGTGTGGAACAGTAGCTTCAGCGCCCCCTATAGGCTAATGGGTGTTTGGTTACACAGTGACTTAGTCCATTGTATTAATCTTCACAAAAAGCTAAAGTATAATTGTGTGAACTTGGATTTTTGGATGAACTTTGCCAGTGAGATTTATCATTTTGTCATCATTTTATTATTACTATCATTATTATTTTTTAAAGGAGGCTCAAGAGTCACCTTCTTAGTTTGGCTTTCAATTGATTTCTTATACTCAATATAATTCAGACATGTTTTACCCTAGCACATTGTCTTTTAGTTTTTAGGTCCTTTTATTTTGTTCAATTTTAGGTTTTAGGTCTTTTTATTCTATTATCTTTTAGGTTTTAGCTCCAGTGTTTCCTCATGGAGGGCATCCATGCTGGGAGGGGTGTCTGGTCTGCCCGCCGGGGCGTCGTCCTGGGGACCTCTCGGGCCCGGAGGACTGGGGGGCTCTGCCCTGTTTGTGGAGTCCACCCCGGTCTGCCCAGGTTGGAGGACTGGGGGGCTCTGCACTATGTATGGGGTCCACCCCGGTTTATCTGGGTCGGGGGTCTCTGTTGCAGCAGTGCTCCCTGAGGCCATGGGCCTTCTTCGCAATGTGGATGAGCTCCCCATAGGTGGTTTTCTTTTTCCTCTGCAGGCATGACTGGGGGGTGGGAGGGGGTGGTATTTGCTATGATATTGCTATTTTATGGTTTTATCTTTTGTTAAGCACCTTGTGTTGCATTTTTATGTGTGAAAGGTGCTATACAAATAAAGTTTGATTGATTGATTGATTATTAAATTCAAACTGCTGAATTTCAAACTCGCCAGCTAAGCAACAACATATTCACATGTCGTTTCGTAAGATAATAATCTCTATGAAGGCGGAAACATTGCTTTTCCAAATCTCCACCACTGCCATTATCGCCATGCTGTGCAGCCCAACCCCAAACACACCACCATCCAACAAGGCCTTTTCTCTCCAAACAGAGAAATGGCTGTGTCATTACAGGAAGATAGCTGTGACTAAGACTATTAGCTAATTGATGGGCTGACTGCTGCTGCCGGTCGTCCGGGCTGACACAACAAAACGAGCGCACCCAGCTTCAGAATAACCATCGCAGACTCCAAGACTGTCGAGATTTGTTTGAAAGGTGAAAAAACATCACAAGTTTCTGACTGAGGCTGCAGAACAAAATAGAATAAGTAGCATTTTCTATCATTCATGTTGCACTTTAATTCTGGAAGTACATATAAACTTCCAGCAAAGAGGGGAAAAATCGCTGAAAACGCAATCCTGCTCGCGCAAGCCAGAATGTGAATGGAGTCTATTAGAAATTGTGTAGATGAAGCAGCAGTCAAATACCCCCTCCTGCTGGGCTTCAACCCAAAATCCTCCACCTCAGAGCCCATGGCTTGATTTACAGACCTTCCACTGTGGAAATAGGAATTTGTTGCATAGCACTGTACTCACATCAGATCTGCAGAGGTCTTGTTGAGAAAATCACAAATGCCCCCATCAAACCTGTGATAATCTGTCAGCGTTTCTCCGTCAGCATGGGTGGAGAATGTTGTGGAATGGAACGGGTTAAGTGTTTATTTATAAAGTATGAGGGTGTGTATTAATGCATGAAGTACATGCATTTCCCTCTGCGTGGCTTTGGCAAAGGATATTTGTTTAAACTGCTGCCTTTGTGCACAGTTCATCCCTCAGAGAGAACAAACACACTCCCTGTGGATTTCTCCTCATTAAAATAAAGGACGAATCAATGATTTCTAAACCTTGTATTTATCCAGGAAAGGAATTTGCTGAGCAGTCAGGCTGTTCCTCCAGAAATGCTTTGCAGTCTCCCATTTCTCACATTTATCCCCTCACACATATTTACATCTGAGCTCTTTCCTCGAGCCAACTTTAAATGTGTTTTGCATGTGAGATTTATGTACCTTGGACTGTCGCTGAAAACTTTCTTTGTGGCCAACTTTGTAATATTTAAGTTGTGAAGCGAATGTAGCACTTATTAAATGTCTGTTGAGAATAACAGTAACACCCAAAAACTACAGAAAAGGTGACTCCTGGCATGTTGTCGGCTTCATACAAGGCCCTGCAGGCTGAAGTTGCTGTTCACATTTGTTCCAAAAACACATTATGACACAAGCATGTGATGGTAAGAGTGTGGTGGTGCTGATTGTGTGGATGTGTGTTGGAGCATGACTGATTCATCTGGGCAGTCCTCTACTGACACTCTGTGGTTATGTGTGGAAATGCAGATAAGTCCAGACAACCCATTTCTGTATTACTACTGCACACTGATTACTTTACAAATTCATACTAATGATATAAAATAGCGAGTAATTTATGGTGGATTACTTTAGGTTAGGATTATATTGACTTTAATTATCCCTGAGGCGATATTCTAGCATTTCTAGATATTCCAGTAGTGTGTAAAATAATTAAAATTAGCCCAAACTTTACCTTTAATTAGCTCTTTATGTCTTCCACAGAGTCCACCATGTTGCAACACCATATTTCTACAGCAACCCAGAACAGACAAACCAAACACTGACTGTAAAGGGCAATTTTTGCAAGTTTTTGTAGCCATCGTAAGTTCTCCTACATGCCTAGAAAGGCAGGTGAGGTGAGGGATATTCAGCAGGTTGCAATCTGCAACCTTTCTGCTAGATGTCACAACATCTGACACACTGGTACACTGGTGAAGTAAATGATCTTCCTCCACCACTGCACACTCATTTGTTCTTAAACATCAGAAAAATAAATAATCCAGTGTTTTTACCATCCACAGACGAGAACCTGATGCAACCCCCCAAACTAGACTCTGCTGTTGCTGAAAGTAGTTCTTAAGGGTTTAGACAATTAGTCAAGATCTGCATGTATTTGTGTCTGCTGGCACCTAGTGGTCACACAAGCTACTGCAGCTATTCATTGTTCTTTTTCCAGTTGTCAAACAGAAAATAATCAGAAGTGTGTGCACGAATGTGTGCACCATCACTTTGTTTAAAAAATAAAACATGGGTCAACTGTGCACTCGGCCTTTCCCTTCTTACGCACATGCTGAGTGGCTTTTCTCCTGACTGACGCCTCTCTGTCCTCAATCTCCACCCTCCATCACCGCCTCATTCCTTATCATCAAAGCTCAGTCTATATTTGACCTCCTCCTCCTCATTTCTCTAAGTCCTTCATCCCTACGTCTTGAATTGTTCTGTCTTCGCTTTCGTTCATTTCCTGTGTCCCTTTCCCTCCATCTCTCCTTTTATATCCCATCTCAAAGACTTTAGTCTTTGGTCCAGTTTAAGAGGCCTCTTCTGAAGCAAAAGGACACTGAGGTTTTTTTTTTTTAACCTGGATGTTCATGTTTGTTTCGTGAGGACAAAATATAACGGATGGAATCAGAATGTTTGCAAAATACAGTTTTTTGACTCTCCAAACTGTTTGATAAAGACAAGGAGATCTACCAGTATGTTACTCATGGCAGTCTCTTCCCATTCTGGCTGCAGAATCAGCACTTTCTGAATGAATGAATGCAAAACTGAAAAGATGTAACAGAGCAAAAAGAGCAAAAAGATAAAATAAAATGCTCCCTTAACATTACCACCAAATGAGTTAGGAAGAAACTAATTAATTTTACAGCACAGAAATGACACACTACTTCACTTATACAAGATCTCTGCCAATACAAGCAGCCAAGTTCAAAAAATCATTCACATCAGCACCTCGTGCCACTTGGTTGGTTGTGGAAAAATGGCTGCAAAGCTACAATCTGCTATACAGTCATATAGTGGAGGACTGTCTGAGAGGTGGAGAAGAAAAAACTGAAAACTGAACATGTGGAGGGGCATCAGAAGGTTTTGGTGCATTTATGGTGAAACATTTCCAAAACCTGCTTAATATTACAATAGTTTTGCTAACCACTAATCCTCTGTCATAAAAACACTCAGGGAACTATTTAGTTAAGCATTTAGTGGCTCTTTGTCGAACTTTATCGGGTTTTCTCCACTGGAAAGGCACTCTAGAGGGCGCTGTGTCACGCTTCGTCCACCACAGGGACAACACAACACTACTACAGGAAACTCTTAGTTTTGTTTCGCTTGTTCACAAACCACTCTGAATCATAACTCTGAAAAAGCAGCTCATTTTAAACAGTATGACAGCAAACTGTGGAGGTACAGTAACCATGGTGGAACGATGCATCAACACAAGTTAGAATAATGGGAGGTTTTCCCGTTCTGCCAGCTATCTGTGAATGAGCGCCACCTTGGCCACACCATTCAAAACATCCTTCACACAGCACTGCAGTGGAGCTCCAAACTCCTGAAATTGGTTTTCCGATCCTTAAATCAAGTCCATGGTGTGCGTGTGGGCATGGATCCCACCTGCGTCACAGTGTGTGTCAGCATGACGCACTCAGCCCTGTATCACCTTGCTGTTTCAAACACACACACACCCGCAGAGAGACAAGGAGAGAAGTGTGATTTATATTCTTCAACACATAAAATCAAACACACACCACAGGTGACAAAATCCTTTATCAGCATGAACACAAGAGGGCAGCAGTTTCCCACATGAGGACTCCTGCACCTCCTCTTCGCACTAGGCCTTCCAGTGTGTGTGTGTGTGTGTGTGTGTGTGTGTGTGGGGGTTGGGGGGGGGGGGGGGGGGGGGGGGGGGGGGAGTCTGAGTGGTTGTCAGTCAAAGAACCATCAGATCAAACTGACTGCTTGGTGAGGCGTGTGTGTGCGTGTTGAGGTGGGCAGTTTAAGGTGAAATAAAGGAAAAGAAGTAGGGTGAGTCACTGAGGATTTGGATGAAAGGGATAAATGACAGACAGATGAAGGCTCCTGTAAAGAGCCTAATAATCTGAGACTGTCCTCATCACACAAACAACAACATTTTAAAAACCCCTTTGTTTACATTTTCCAGAGAAGCAGCCCCTCTACTGTGCAAATAACTGTCCTCTCTCAGAAGCAAAGTGTTGTTAAACCAAGGCAAAACCACGCTGGGACAAGGTCACTGAGGATTGTTGGACAAACACCACATGTGACAAGAACCCAGGAGACCAGCAGGAGCAGCTGAAGACGGCGATGTATAATATGTGCACCAAGTGTTTAAATCAAAGGAGAAAAAATGGGAAACGGAAGGATTCAACCTTCAGTTTCAAAGACAGTGAAATTAATTCTTATAGGTCTCTTCTCATGAATCAAAGGTTAGAACTACAAAACTGTAACTCCTGCGGGTTACAGCTCGACAGAGTTTCATTTTAATTAAAACAAATGCAAAGCCTGTCTCTTCGAGATTACGCTTATACACTGCTAATTTGTTTTGCCAGCTACCTTTTGATGGGAGACATAATTGCTTCCTGGATTATGTTCACCAACAACATCTTTTCCAGTTAGTTAGAGTCGGTAAAGTTTGTTAGAAGCATTTTTTGTGTTGAAATTGTCTTTGCATCCAACAGCAATCGATAAATCAAATGTTCCGACAGAAAAAAATGAAAAAGAATCTGGGATCTGTGGCTGTTGCAGGCCTCTAATAATGCCATGAATTTATTTCATTCGTGTTCATTCTACCCATGAACTCACTGGACATCACATAAGCAGACATATTGCTAAAGCTATAGCGAGTCACGCAAGAACATCTTCCAATGCTAACGGGCTAGCTTGATGGCTGCGCGCACTAACAATAGCCAGGTTTGTTGTTTACATTCGTTATGAACATTTTAAGTGTTTTCTTGCATGTGGATGAGACACACAGGATTTTTCTTAACTATTAAAAAGATAACTCCTTAATGCTTGCACTACAACTTATTTTCAATGACATCAAGACAACAATCTCTCCCCAAACTTGACCTTGTGGTGTCAGTGCCAAAACATAATAAAATGTTTAATCATGCTTGGGTTGCCACAAGCTGATATTGCATTGCAAGAGTGGATATGGTAGAGAAAATGGATGCAATCAGCTACTGCTAATCAGAATGCTAATTCTCAGACAGAAAGGTAGACAAGGGAGGGAGAGAAGTGCGAGGACAAAAGAGACAAAGAAGAAATGAAAAGGTAAAGGGGAAAGGAAGGAGGCAAGGGTGGCGAGGGATAAACGAATGAACGGGAGGTCAGAGGAAAGAGTAGATGATACAAGAGGAGAGGGAGCTAAAGAAATAGGAGGAAATGAGAGGGCTGAATGGAAAGGGGAGGTGGAAGGAGAGACGTGCAGGAGGAGGATAAATATTAAAACGAATGATGTGCACTCTCCAGTCAGAAGTGCAGCTGGCAGCAGAGTGGTGTCGCCAAGCCAGCAAAACAAACTGAGTGATGCTGGCACTAATACAACCCAGCAGAAAGACAGTCACTGAGGGACAGACAGAGCCACAGAGAGCAGGGGGCGGACATTTTTCTTTTCCCCTCCTTTATTATAATACATCTCCAACCGACACGCACACGACCCTGTCTCCAGAACATTTAACACCTATGCGGTTTTGCCGAGTTGAGAAAGTGTTCTAGCACAGACGTCAGGAAGGTGGTCGGGGTGGACGGTGGAGGCACAAACAGCAGGAGTCACAGTTATGTAGAGAAACAGGAAATGATGCTCCTCAAAGCTAACATTTTGTTTGTTGAAGACAAAAAAAGGCTGAAATGTTCAACAAGCCAAAATTCAGTGAACCAGTTAAGAGCAATGATAGCTTTCCCAGTACAAGCCCAGCATGCCCAGTGTGAGGCAGAGCCAAGCCTTCAGACTTCACTGTCATTGGATGTTGATTTATTTACTTGTTTACTACCAGACTGCTTGTGATTCTTGCCCTGTCAGACTTCACCGTAGCGTCAGACGTCGCTGTGCTCCCAGATGTCAACAATTAACTCAAAATGATAAAAATCATGGCCAAAGCTATGAAAATAACACAAAAGTTGTAGTAAACTGTTAGAATTTGAGCTCTTGTTTCCCAAAATTAACAGTAAATCAATGCCTGAAACATTCTTTTGTAGGTTTCTTTAATCAAAAAGGCAATTTTCTCATTGTCCAACTACAGCAACCATGTTCTAAAGGCCTGTAAATGTCAGATTTCCTGTTTAACGATTTCTCCTTGTAAGCTGACTGCTGGTGTGCATGTAAATGTCCTGAATGGTCTCAACCATCAGTAAAATGCTTACTGTCAGTCAGATGAAAACAGGAGTCACTTTAACTGTCATCCGCAAAATGATTTTGGCATGACAAACAAACAGAAGCTGTGAACCTTAACTCTCCCTCTCTCTGCTCTCTGAGGACTGCTGGTGGACGCAGGTCTGACCGGCGATGAAGGGGACAAAAACTATTTATGTAATATTTATTATGCGCCTGAAAAAGGAAAAAGAGAAAGTGTCTTTTATCCGATCATCTCGCATAAACACACCCCACACACGTACACAGAGTGGTTTGTGGGTGTGATAGCTTTTGGCGAGAAGTTGTAGCTGTAGCGTGAGGGCACTGCAAACGGCTGCCACCTCCCTCTGAGGAGAACGAGGAGGAGAGAGGCAGACAGGGCAGAAGGATAAACGACGGAGAGAAACGGGGAAAGAAGGTTTTGCTTTGACAATTTCTGTTACTATGCTTTCAAAATTCAGCATGACATAACCTGAAATAGAATGGAAACTCAGCTGTGGAAGCAAAATGTAGTTAAAATTTGCATTACATTTGGATGGAAAGCTCGCCTTAGTTTATTCTGCGTTTTTCTTCTTTCTAAGGTATTTTTCAGCTTCAAAATTTCAACACAATTTTTTAATTTCATTCAAACAGGACAAACTACAGGAAACCAAGACCAGTGGTGAATCTGCGTCCGTTGGGAAATTGGGAGACTCTGTTATGCTTGTTTGCTCATCATTTGTTTTTATCTCATTTTTATTATTATCATCATCAAGTGGGTTTTATTCTCTTTATTTTAGATGAATTTTCTATCCTTATCCTCCTTAAAGCACTTGGTGCATGTGATTTCTTTGTTGAAATGCACTTTGAGTTGCAGTTCTTGTATGAAAGATGATATACAGATGAAGTTTATTATTATCCCTGTATGTATGGTCAAAGTGTGAATTGAACCAACCCAATGTTGCTGCACACGACTTCACAGGGGAAGTAAAAATGTCCAGGAATGTAAGCTTAACATAGAAAAGGAGACGTCATCATTTGCTTTCATATTTGATGTTCCATGCATTCATTTAAGGGTAAAGTAGATTAAAGCAGATTTCCATTTTTTGCAACCAGTTTCTTCTGGGGACACGCCTCAATTCTCCATCACTGAACAGTCAGCATGATAGCATGGCTGCTGGTTTGTATATGGCAGGAGACAGTTGATTTGGTTAGCCATGACTGACGTCAACAACAGTACCGACACCACCACAGGTGTCTTTGCTTACGAAATGACTAAAATCTAAAATCTAAAAACAGCTAAGTTCTCCTGTCCAGTCACTGCAGCAACCACAGTTGACTAGTTTTGTGGAGTTTTTCCACCTGATACACACAAAACATAGTGTTGTACCATGGTCTGGGTGAATACTCGATTGTGATTGGCTGCAGGGTGTCCGTTAAAAAGTGTTGTAGGACACCTATAAAAAAGTTCAGAGAAAAGTCAAATAGCCTGATTGTTCTAAACGACTAACGATTCCAACGATTTTAACGGTAAAAAACAACATTAACGTATTAATAATTGATTTAATATTTATTTCTTTTGTAAGTGACCATGGTATAAGCGGGTTAATGCCCTTTGAGGTGTCCATTATCAGAAATGAATGGACGACGCGAAGTGGAGGGCATTATCCCTTACTTAATTGTTATTGCTATTTTGTTTGTTAACCATGTTGTCATTGGTAAGAAGAGTTTTTAATGAAGTAGATTCATAAAGTGATTCCTCACACTGACAAAATAAATGAATCCTCCAGTTGCAATAATTTCTCCTAGCTGGGGGGCTTTTCATCATTTGAATCTTGCTGTTTTAATGAGGTCTGTCTCACTTCAATGACATCACATGATCCCAAAAACAAACAGTGCCTACAGGCACTTTCACGTCTAGATTGCAATGTCAGCCAGGAAATGGCAGAGGGATGTGATTGGCTTGGCTAATTAAATTTCAATTTGGCTTTCTGTTACTTAATGTACTTCCCATCAAGATATTTCTTCTAACAAATAGGAAATAATGATACAACATAGCAACAATGTAGCACATGGTAAGGTCACGGCATGCAGATCTATTCATTAGCAAACGATAGCAATGTAACAAAAACAGCCCTTGACATAAACCTTCAGTGGAGGTGACTTATGCCTTAAAGGAACACACACAACTTCAATAAAGTCCAACCAAGGACTTCTGGCCTACATATCGCCTCTAGTGCAATGCAAGTCCAACACTTTGTCTCGTTGCGCAGTTTATAAATTGTGCTGCTGATGGAGTTGGCAGCTGTGTAATCCCATTGGCTGTTGTAGCTGGAGACAGAGAAAGTGTGTGCTACTGGACGGCAAGACAGCTGCAGCGATATCCTTTTAACACTGCCTATTTTTGCTCTCATGTTTTCCAAACCACAGGCTTTCTCAGCTTACAATGACCTTTAAGAATGTCACAGCCTAAACACACATCTACAGTAAGTGACTGCAAGAGACAGCGAAGAGGTTAAAGAAATACGAGCATGGCCGGGACAGTGTCTGGTTTGACCTTAAAGTCTGGCTTTAGAAAAATAAAACAGGACAAGGAAGTTGAATGAGATTTGATTCCCACTTCCACAATAACCTACAGTTAACGTGGTCAAGTAAAGTAACACAATCAAAGACATCAATGAATAATTGTTGGTTCAATACTTAAAACAAGAGTGTGAAAAGAAATCTGAAGTTATTAAGTAGCTAAAACTAGCAAAAAGTTCCAGGGATGGCAACATTGGTCTGTTGCTCAATCTGCCACTTTGGTCCAGACTGAAGAACCTCAACAACATTCATGCTCCCCAGTGGATGAAGCCTACAGATCATGACGATACACTGACCTTTCCTCTAGTGACCTGCAGCAGGTCAAGGTTTTCATTTAACCTGCGTAAAACTACTTGACACAAAACTTTTGTGCAGATATTCATGTTAACCAGATGATGTATCCCAGTGATTTTATAATCTAGCACCACCATGATGCTCAAATTGCTAGTTTTAAGTGAAATATCTTTGCAACTCTTATCTTAAGTCTCTCAGAGCCACTAACATGGCTCTACACTCTTATTTTCGTTTAGTCTGAATTCGTTGATAAAATAAACAATGTTTAATATTTTAAAAAATAAAAAAGTGCTTCCATTTTTCTGGTCTGGATAGTCTCCAAGCATGTCCTCACTCCCCAGTCTCCAGTTTATGAGGCAGAGCCTGTCACCCTGATTTACACACACTTGCACTGTACGTGTCCACAGGGTACAGCACAAAACAACATGAACTGTGAACAGAGTGCTGCGGCCGCTTTTTATTTCCTGTTTCAGATGGATTTTTACAGATGGTGAAAACAATGTGCAGTCTTTGCACTGAATTATGAAAGCTCACATCCCTACAGTCACCTTCATGACGCTGCAATTGTCATCATTTCACACTATTACCATCATTTATTACCTTAATATTTTTTATTTGTCTGGTTCCTGCGCTGTTTTAACACTAATTTCCTTTGTGGGGATCTAGTTATCACATTTCATCTCTTCTTAATTAATTAATATGTGCTTTTGTGATTTGACTAATTTCATTATTTTTTGGAATCTCCATGTTCTGCCAATAATGAACTCATTGGGCTGAACTGGTGCCAGAGACAGCGAGACAGGTGGTCCAGCAGAGACTGTAAACATGCTCTCAATCACAGTTAGAGGGTGATAATGGTAGAGGATGGATGAGCTGCTGCAGCCATTGGTCGTGCTGCAGTTTGTGCCATTTGGGTGTGATCAAGTCTTTGGTATGGACTGCCTTAGAGACTGGGGGGGACATTAAAAGGGAGGGAATGACAGGCGGGGGAAGAAGCAGTCAGTTACACAGGACCGGAGGGTAATAAAATCTATCTAACCTATCAGCAATCTTTCCATCAATGGATCTACTGCATGACAGGGTAAGAGGGGTTTTAACCTGTCATGTCGGATAAAAATCAACTTAGCCCCCCAAGGCTTCACTGAAACACCTGGTCTGATCTGCAACTGGGTCAGCAGCTGTCTGCCAGCCTATCCTTCTGCTTGTTGCCTGTCATAAAGAACAAGGCAATATAAGTCACCACCCACTGCCTCTGTTACAAATCTCGGGACTCGACAAGGCTCAAGGACAAGACTTGTGGTCGGAAAGGCCCAGTTTGGTCGGTGGCTGGTAAGAGAGTCAACTCAGGTAACGTTTAGAACAAGTGTTCCCAACCGTCCGTGTGGTGTCAAGGGTGAATAGTCTGCATGTTTCGCTGCAGCCCAACTCACTTTCATTCCACTGATTACTTCCTCTTCTCTGTTTGAAGGTGTGTTAGTCAGTCAAATCAACTGCTGAAGAGTTTGATTGCAAGAAAAACCTGCAGACTCTTGGTGTTCTGTGACTCATGATTGAGAGATGCTGCACAAAGAGTTTATTCCCTTTCTAAGAAATATACGTGGCAACTACAACCCCGATTCCAAAAAATTTGGATCCCGTGTAAAATAGAAATAAAACAGAATGTGGTCATTCGCTAAGCCTTTTTGACATATACAACTGACAACACTACAAAGACAATATATTAATATTTCAATGCAGTGATTTTCTGTAAATATCTGCTTATTCTGAATTTGGTGCAGTAACATGTTTCAAACAAGTTGGGACAGGAGTAACTAAAGACTGGGAAAGATGTGGAACGCTCCAAAAAACACCTGTTTGGATCATTCCACAGGTAAAAAGGCTCATTGGTAAGAGGTGATAGTATCACGACTGGGTATGAAAGGGGCATCCTGGAAAGGCTCAGTCGTTCACAAGCGAGGATGGAGCGAGGTTCACCACTTTGTGAACACATGATTGTATAAAAGACATTACTGCATGGGATCAGGTTTTCTTTGGTTGTACCCAGGTTATAAAAGTCTTGTCACACTGGATGCTAATTTCTATATTAGTGGTATCAATACTGTCAGTTTCAATGGAGTAAATCTAATAAAATTTAAGCCTTGAAACACAACATTGATTTCACTACATGATAGAAACAGAGAAGTAAAAAGACTTCAGACATTTCAGCGTATGAGTCTGCATGACGGGGTTGAGAAAGTCAGAACTGAACTCTAAAATGACTTTTCATGCCTCTCTGGCAACAGTTTCCACAGTACGTGCTTATCAAATCTACAAACGCAGCTTGTGTTGTTAAAGAAAACGTTCTCTCCCCGAGCTGTCTTTCAGAGACATAAAATCCATGAAGACAAAGCTATCGATTTTCTTGGTTGTTTGTATCACTTTCGTACCAGAAGCTCTCGCACCGTTTGGACATGGTGTATTGATCTTGGAATAAATCTTATAGCTTCCGATTCTTAGAGCCAAATAACCATCTGACGAACCCCCGGTTGGAAAGTTTAGCTCTGTTCTCCATCCTTGGACTGAAATAGACATGAAGAACCAGAGAACTTGTACTGAATAGGCCTCCAGAAAAGTGTCGGTTTATCTTATTTTAACAGCATACCACATTATACCCTTTCTGAGCAGTTTCAAATTGTGACCATTTGTCTTTCTTTAATACAGTATTTTGGGAATGTTTCCTGAAACATATAACAAAATATGATGCAAAAGCACAATTCACATGTCAAAGACAGTTTTATAGCTGTCAAATTCCTCTATTTGACATGCAGCCAGTAATACAACGCTCCTTTGCAGCGCTTACTGAGCAAGTTGAAGTCTTTTTCCTTGAAGACTTTGTTTACACCCTGTATTTGATAATTAAGGCTAGGATAAACT
The DNA here is from genome assembly GCF_039877785.1 of Chaetodon trifascialis. Lineage (NCBI taxonomy): Eukaryota > Metazoa > Chordata > Actinopteri > Chaetodontiformes > Chaetodontidae > Chaetodon > Chaetodon trifascialis. Next base: position 9,784,865 of record NC_092057.1, read on the forward strand.
GCCACCTAGGACCTAGTAGTCCTAACAAGGTCCCAGATATGATTACCGCAATTAGTGTTGAACAATAGTAATTATGTTTAATGGCTGTTGTTCAGTCTCTAGGTAACCTGAGTCCAGTGTTTGGAAGGGAGCAGATAAGCTCAAGCAGGTTTGCACATATGAGATATAAGGTGTGCAGGATAATGAATAAAGTCTCTATGGGAATAGGTAGTGGGGTTGGGAGGGTGAGTGGCAGATAGAGGGATAGTGGAAAGGTGGATGGAAGCACTTCTTGATGCTCTGACACAAACTGATCATCTGATACCAAGTAGCGCCAGCGTAAATGACACGTCATTTTCAGCTCCATTTTACCACCTTGACGGCAGTTAAAGCTATACTAATCGATATTTTTATTAATAAATTACATTGAATCAAATGAAAACATGCAACCTGAAAGGGGGTCACTTGAAGAGATTTGCCCATTGGGAATTACTACCCAATTCTGCAGCTCTACTGAGCATGTTGGCTTCTCTGAGGTTTGTGCAAGTTAGAATCTATGGCCTCAACCACAGCTCTGAACTATCAGCAGCTCTCACTCACTATGTTTACATGCAGTCAGTATTTGGGTTATGGTCAATATTCCGGTTTCTGAAACATTCGGAATAACCTGTTTACATGCGTGAGCAAATGGGGGTAATCAATTTGGATATCCCGATCAAAACAGCGATGCATGGACAACGTGTCGATGCACGGAGAACATCATGACGCATTGCGTGTCATTTCAGCTTCTTCTTCCTGTATCCAAAAACAACAACAACAACAACAACAACAGCAGCACGGTGGATAATGAACAGCCCGGGGCTGGTAGCAGTCGCCTTCGTTTACGCTTTGGTGCTGACCGCCACCAGTACTTGACACTATTCTGTCTCACTTTCTTCATTCATGGAAGGCGAGAACGTAAAGAAACAGGAAATGGAGCCGGAGCTGTGCCATCCATATCCATGCTACCTGAACTCAAAAGACCAAGATTCCTTGCGAATAGAACATGCGCAGAACACAAATTAATGTTCCGTTCGATGGGGATATTCCGATAGGCGTGTACATGACCAAATATTGGGGTTAGAAAAGGAGCAACCCAGGGGTCATATTCGGGTTTTTAAACACCGGAAAATGAGCACACTCCGGTTTTTCAAAAGGGTTATTAATGTTTACATGGCCGTGCGCAACCGGGTTATTGCTGATATTCCGGTTATGAAAGGGTTACTTGACTGCATGTAAACATAGTCACTGTGCTGTATACTGATAAATCCACGGCGCTGTCCGTGGTGCTGAAGTACAGACTCTTTACCTGTGCCTTTTTCCTCTTCGTCCCACCCTCCCGTGAGTTCTGTCTTGGATCTATAATATTCTCAAAACTATAAACTATAAATACTCCATTGTATATTGTGCTGTAGCCCATATACTATAGACTAGTGTCACATTCATGATCTAAGTAATATGTAGTAACGTGTAATCCCTGAAGAGCGAGAGGATCATAGATGTGCCTCTCACCAACTATGCTCCCATTCCCAAATAATGACTTATCAGTCATCATTAATCAAAACTCAAAGATGAATAAAAACAGAAGCGGAAAAGTCAACTATGGCTTCCAAGGAACATTTTGGTTAAAACCCTACAATCAAAACGTTTAAAATTTGCAGCGGGCGCCACTCACAGCCAACAGAAGCCGAAGATTACGCCTTGTAGAAACCTGATAGGATATTGATCTGTTTAAGTCAGCTCAGTTTTTTATACTGTGTCCATGTCAGATACGCTCAGCAGCAATGAGGTGGAGCTTTGCTGACCGATGAAGTATCAGTACACATGAAAAACAAGAGTTTTCGACATCAACAACATTCGGAATATTGTAGCTGATGGCTATAAAACAAACATACAGCATAATCAAATTATCCAGGAGACTTAGAGATACTGAGTAACGCTGAGTGAGCACAGCCCCCCTCCCTCATAACTCTGTTTTTATCTCAAGTGTAAAAAGTGAGCTGTACTCACTCCCATTGTTTCCTCCTGGCCTGTGGTGTGTTGTGCCGCTTGTGAGCCTGGTGGGCCAGGATGACATCACGGTGGTCCACCAGTCCTCCCCTCCGGCGGATCAGCGGGACTGTGGGGTCATTGCTGTTGGTTACCAAGGATATGGAGCCCCGGCTGGAGCGTACCCCGTAGCCACCGCCTCCACCGATAAAGGGCACTTCTCTGTACTGCTCCACCCGGACGTCATAGACAGCGTGATAGTAGGTGGGGTTGGGGCCCACGCTGCTCCCGCTGATTGGGGGAGGGTGGCAGCGTAGCGGCCGGTGGAGGCCCTGAGACGAGGAGGAACAGGACGAAGTCTGGGGCCACACCACCGAGCCGCCATGGTCCTGATAGAGGGGGGACAGCATGGAGCTGGAGAGAGGAGGACAGGAAAGAAGGGAGGGAGGGGGGAGAGCAGGTGACTAATTAAAAGACCATTCATTACTTAAACTCCAGATAGAGATTGCACTGACAAGATGAACAAAAACATTTGATTTCTTAGTCTCTGAAAACTTGTGATGGTCACTTTTCCTTTAGATAAGCATGAGCACTTGATGCAGCGATGGTCCACCGGTGCAGAGGGGTGAAAGTAGGCAGAACACTACTTATGATTATCACCGTCACAACCAAGTGAAACATCATGAACGCCTTCAAGGTGAGGCTGTCTGAAACTGTGCACCGTTACGGCCAATGTGCGATTCAATGCATGGAGATGACAAAGATGCAAAACAATGAGTGTGTCTATTGATGACTCCTGCCCTCAGACACGACTGGAAAACACGTCATGCGACTTTGTTTCAAGCAGATGGCCGATCAGATTTGATAGAACTGGAAAATGAAATGAGACTGCTGCTCGGTGTTGCTCCACTCTTCTTTATCCCCTCACAGACACAAGATGAATTTCTTTACTTAATCTTAAATGATATTTTTGGTTTGACAGAGTATACATTGGCATCTGTGGAGCAAACCAAGAACTCAGTATTTCATTATATCAGCTGTGCAGTCCACCAGTTACACTCACTGTAATCAAGTAGTTGACTGTATTTTTGGATTATTGGCAGACGTTGTGGAGGAAAACAAACATCAGTGAATATAAAATCAGTGTGATGAATACTCGGCTCGCATGAAACATATTTTCTGTTGAATTTTTTGTGACTGTTGACCGAAGTAACATCAGAGAGAGACTGCAGCCACAATCCTGCAGAGAGAGGGACAGTCAGGAGGGAATCTGTTCAGAGAGCATGTTTCCGAATGGAAAATGGAAGAAAGGATGGAGGGAAGGAAGGAAAGGATGTGGAGGGACTGAGGGCTGAAGGAGGACTGAAGGAACTGAGAAAAGGGAACAGAAGAGAATAACTGAGTGAAAAAGTGAAAAAAGAGGAAACTGATCATGCACTATGTGAATGAAGCTGTTTAATAAGAGGACGAGCTGCTGCTAGAATGACAAACAATACAATATAACAGACAGTTTGCCATTAGCCTCGAAAACCACCTACCACAAAGCTTCAGCAGTGTTTCAAAGAGAGCGTCTTCAGAGGCAGCTTCTCCAGTAGGAAATACTTTCACACTGTTTACTGAACATGTGCTTTAAGATAAGCCACTTCCATCAATACAACCCAGGTATGGACATTATTACTCATGTGGTGACTGAAAGAATTACAGTGCTGTTTTCAGTTTAAAAATAATACATTAAGGGACTTTTATATCTTGTCCAGTATGAATATATTATATTTGTATTGGACGAATGTGCAGCACGCCATTTACATCCCGCGCCACTGTTCAGTGCCACCACAGCCTTTATTTATTTTAGCCAATAAAACACTGTCATTGAAGTTAATCTGGGCATTTGCAGAGTCATCCACTGGGTTGCCGGTGCTGTAATTAAATATCCTCGTTAGCAGGTAAAACAGGGATATAGGCGGGGTTTGCTGGGGATTTAGCAGGAATTAGGAACTCCTTCATGTTTTCTCCTCTTTTAGTTAACTCCCTGTGAACTTCTAGTCTACATCAAGCAAGTGAAAACACACAATAAACTGTCCTGAATGTTGCAGTGAGTGTCTCTCTATTAAATAATATATGCACATTTCCAGCTATACATTTGTCACTTTTTCCCATCTCAGTTCCTCCTAATGATGAACTTGTCAATTCAGCTGCAGTTTTCAATCAGTATTTAGGTGCAGGCATGTTTTGTTTGTTTGTTTGTTTGTTTTTCATGCAGTTCTTTTTGTTGCTTTCTCTCATTTTCTTACATAAGAAATAAACATCAGACGGAGGGTGCATACCGAACAGAAAAAAATGAAATAATGTCTTTTGTCCTTGCTAAAGAAGAAACAAAAAGGTGAAGGATGCATTAATTAACCAGACATTCAATGAAAGTACAGAGGACAAACAACAATGAAAGGTAGAGAGACAGAGGAGGGAAAAGAGGGGTGGCGTGGAAGATAAAGGATAAACAGTCTTAATTAAACGCCTGCAAAGACTAATGACACTAACCTGGCATTTCAAACTTTAATTGCAAAAAATGCTTCTGATAGGTGTGTGCATGTCCATGTGTGTGTATGGGTGTGTGTGTCTGCGTGCAAACATATTGGAAACTGCATTTTTCCCCACCACTTATCTGCTGAGAGTGCATTACGCATTATTTCTCCCTGACATGGTGTAAAGCGAAAACTAATTCACAGAGACAGGCGCACACACACAGATTTACGCTCACACACTGCAGGTACAATGATGAGACATACTGCTATGGTAAGGACTTTGTTGGGTGATTGAGGGTGTGTGTGCGTGTGCGCCGCAGGGCTTGAATAACACAGGTCTGGTTGTATTAGCGGAGGACACACAAACCATGCATAACACAGAGCAAGGGCAAAGCAGAGAGCTAACACGGACGCAGAGGACTCGCAAAGAAGTGGAAAGATTATGAGGGGAGACAGAGAGGTTGATGGAGAGATAAAGAGGAAGGAAGAGGTTGAGTGGGTGAACAGATGAGGGAGAAAGAGAAGGATGGAGCAGAGAGAAAGTGAGAAACAAAAAAAATTGTGCAAGCAGCATTTAGCCCAAAGGCACGAGGTTACGATGGAGAGAGCGGCGGAGATTAGGGGACATGACAGATGAGTGGAAGAGTGAATAATTGCTGAGAAAGAAAGACAGAGTGGAGACATGCGGATGAAGCAAAATCCTTTCTCGCTTTCAGGCATTAGTCTCTCTTTCTCCCCCAGAGATTGACAGCAGAGGGGACAAAGAGGCTTCTGCACATCTGGCTTAGCAGGGAGCTACTACGGCTCTACATGCCGCAGATACACAGAGCAGAGCAGTGAAGCCTCGCGGCCACACACTGGATGTACAACTGTGGATGTCACCCACCCATCTTTAAGGCTATGAGACACTGGGGACCGAGGAGCAACCACCACTGCTAAACGGTGCTTGGAGAAAGAGCTTGAAGGCCGGCGCTGAAACGAACGGGCGGTGTCATCTTTGCAGCAGAGATTAAATCTGATGTCATTCAAACATCAAACATCAAACTGTTGGGGTGTCTTAATAATAAAACCATTGTTCCATTAAAAGCACTATAACTGAATCTGGGTTATTGGCTCGTGTTTGCCTTGACTGACATCTGTCTAAGGCTTCATCTCTCAGCAGTGTTGGCTGCCATTCATCCAAGCTGAGCTTCACTCCACTGGCAAAAGACAGCATGCTTCAAGCACAATCTGTGCTCAACACACAAAGATTATTGGTAATATAGCTGCTCAGTTGGTAATAGGGGAAGGAACCGTCATCACACACTTAACTGAGTAAATTCATTCATCCTGCCGACTCCTGATCCATCACTGACGTCAGAGCCTTTAGTTTCCAACGTGACAGCAATAAAAACAGCAGTGGAGATGAAGAGCCAGACTCAGCTCGCTACACTGAACATGGCTCAGCCTGAATTTGTCACTGCGATAAGTAATTTTTCATGGGATGTTTCCAGTTTTCTGTCCTCTCCATTTAAGCTGGCTAAACATAAAGGTGGTATTAACGCGCGCAGATGCGGAGCTGTTTCTGAAAAGGGGGACCTCAAAGCGGAAGCATAGGTTTGGTGCATTTAAGAGGCACAGAGGAGAGGAATGGGGAGCAATGCCTCAAAGTCGCAGAAGCAGGATTTTGATTGGAAGGTCACTGAAGTGAATCCCTGGGCAGTTCTGGGAAAATCTGAAAGAAAGTGGATGAGTAAACCTTTTCCTACCCCTGAAGCAGTCCTGAGCAGCTACTCGGAGCATAATTTCTCCAAATTTACTGTGAAAAAGACCTTTTCATCAATACAGTGAGGAGTGAGACTTCAGCAGGGGCAGAGCTGACTGGCAAAGTTATTTTGCATGACGAAGCCAAGAGAGGACGTTTTACACGACAGCTGCATTCAAGTGCATGACAGTTCTTTTGCAACACAATAGTCCATGAATATATAACAAAGTGAGTGGAGTGGGGTGAAATGACTTTTATATTCGCTGAAATTAAACACAAACTAAATGCTTCTTATTGCATAAATTTTCTCCTCTTTGTCAGATAACAGCAGCAGTTCCAACAATTTCTGGATAATTTGTAGTCCAAATTCAAGTTAATTACTATGCAAGAGCCCTCAAAGCGATTTAGCAGCTGAATCAACCACACAGCCAACACTGGTGACGCACATGGTGTGGGACAGTGGGGTCAACAATGGTCCAAAATTACCCAAAGGTTGTACACTGGGAAATGAACATAATCTCATCTTTTTCAAAGAGAGATGAGTTTGTCATTGTATCATTAATAGCAGACACGCACCAATTAAGACTGCCTACGTTAGCTAATTACATGTTAGCTGCCATTACAGTCTGATTTTTCCTCACACCATCGCACGTAAATTCCTCTTGAGAAAGGGCTAGAAATATGATAAATAGCTAGCTAATCGGCTATGTTACCTTCATAGCAGTGATGGGAATTCAGGCTCTTTTCAGTGAGTCAGACCATTTGACTCACCTCAGCAATGAGGCTCACTCGGCCTCCAAAGGAAAGAAATCAACTGAGCAGATTTTGAATGTTGGCAGTTTTGCAAAAATTGATAAAGAATCAAAAAAGTGTTCACCAGTGCCGGCCAGTCCCCACAGTCACACAGCCCACTGCAGCCAATGGCAGAGGACTGCCAGGCACATGTACTGCTGTTATTCGGCCATTACATGTAGTTTTTGACGTATTTTACTGAAACTGAAAGGGAGAGGGTGGCGCTTCCAAAGCAGCAGAAATACCAGGAGGACTAGCGCCTCCTCGCATTACATTTGCAATGTGACGAAACGCTAGTAGGAACTTCTGAATAAGCCACAGACTCATCCTGTCACAGGTAACTTAGCTAGCTTGCAAGCTTCGGTCAGCCAGCCTCTTCACTGCAGGCCAATAAGACAAGGAAACACAGCCTCTCCTTTGTTTGTAAAGTGGCCATCGGAAAGCAGCGATTCTTATTTTTAGCTGTGTCATTGACCACAGAGCCACATGAAATGATCAGACGACAAAACTAACTGCAATTGAAATAGAGACGGCTGATGGAAACAGAGGGCAGCGTGACACACTCATTACTGTTCGCTCTCAGCTCCGACGCTCAATGCAGCGAAGTCAGCTAAAGTGCTTTTGAACCAGATGCTGGTACAACCTCCTCTTCTGTCGTCCCGTGTGACAGAGTGCGGCAGCAGCTGACAGCACCGTCAGCAGCCAATCAGGAGAGACGCTCTGCGGTGTGCAAGGATGTTTTTTACTGAACTTTGCCCAGGACGCTTTTTAATCGTTAGACATTGTGGAAATGGAGTGGGAGTTTCATGTGGGGCAGCAGCTGTGTAAGTGCGCTGAACTCTGCTGTAACTGGGTGGAGGCCATAAGTAATAGCTTTGCAGTTCTGTTAGAGCAAGATCAAGTCAGGGCAGAAAAATAACTGGATATCATTTTAGAACCGAATCCTCGTTTCAAGATGGTTCACAGAAATCGAGTCAGTCATTGAGAATGAGTCACAGACCAGGCAGCCTCTTGGTCAGTCGCTCGTTCGGCAGGTGTACGAGCGACGCAGCCTTCCATTTAGCAGCCAAACACAGTTCTTGGTCTCCTGGCGTTCTGACTGTCTGACTGCCGCTGACCTCTTTCTGCCTGTCAACCCCCCCAAACGCTCTGACCTCTCAGGTCACAGCTCTCTGACTGCTGCATCCATCAAGAAGCAGGTGAATGTTAACAAGCTGCACTGTTTCCTCCTCCTCTCACGTCAGCTGCGAGGCTCAAACACAGCCTGAAAAAGTCTCCTAATTCTTTTCCCGCTCCTCACGCTCACAGCTAAACGTGCCTCCAGTCGTACGATTTCACTTTCAAGGTGGACTACGTTGTGAATTTAATTCAGAAAATGTAATGTAACATACTGTACATTTTACTTCATTTAACTGAGGCAATGGCCAGAATTGTGGGTCCCAGTGCAGCTCAGGTGAGTTTGCATTGACTTGGAGTTCAATTAGACAAAAACAGTGGAACCAAATAAATGTGGACAACTTGATTATCTGACATTTTAATTTCCCTCACCAAGATAAAAGGACATCACAAGCAAAGCTCTGGATGTTTGCCATGTTGTCGTACTTTCGGTAACCTCATATTCCATGTAATAGAATACGTAACATATAGTACACACAACCCCCCCGACAGAGTGATACTGCATAAATATCATACGTCGTCTGTCTGTGAGCCTCAGCAGGTGGATAGGTTATGTCATTCATGCTATAAAACGTGCATCTCAAGAAACGTCCCAGATGAGAACGTTGAGGAGTAAATGTACCGAAGCTAAATGAAGTGTGAGAGTGTTTTTCTTGGACCACTGAACTGTGAAAGGAGCGGTGCACATTTATAGAGTGTGTGTTTACGTGTGTGTTATACAGACTTCTTTAACCTTCTTCCTTGATTCTCTAAAGACAAACCATTAGGAATGCCGACCATCAACACCGAGTTTACCGAAAATGCAGTGAGAAGTACATCATATCATAGTTTAGTTCCAATTCAGAGGACGAACCCTATAAGTTGCCATTTTCAGACCAAATACGTCAATGGGGTGTAAGAAGATCACCCCACCACCGTCCTGCTAAAAAGTCAAAAGCTGGTTCCAATTAGCAAATGGAGATCAAGTCATTCTGGCTCTGGAAAACGTCATTAAATTGTAACCTGTCTGAGTGAGTCACCACACTCGCTGTGGACATGAATAAAATCAGCTGGCAACATGCTGAGAGCCATTATTCTGAGAGGGGTGGCCAAAACGATGGGGTGGCAGAGGAGAGTTAGGCATTACGGGAGCTTATAAATCTGAGTTAGTGATGGACGCAGAGAGAGAGAGAGAGAGAGAGAGAGAGAGACAGCCACGACAGAGGCAGACAAAAGAGATGCGGTGGCAAGGTGCCTCTTTTTAGCCAAAATGCAAACACAGGCATACGGCTGCTGTCCGCCTCACTGCTCCTCTGAACCCTGCCAGTGTTTCGCAGTGGAAGTATTTACTTTGGGTTTCACGACACACTGACTCACTCCTGCTTTCATCCCAACTAAGCCAGACCACAGGATGTTGTTTACGCCACTGAGCCTGGAACACCCATAACAACCATGTTTGATTTACGTCATCCTCTGAGTGGGCGGATCTACCTGCAGCACAGACAGCCCGGGGGAAACGGAGGAAAACTCAGCCAGTGAAAGCATAGAGATATAATTAAATTCAATTAAAATCAAAAGCAGTGGTGGAAGAAATATCCCAATTATGCAGTTCAGTAAAAGAAACAGCACAGTGTAAAAGTACTGTACAAGTAAATCTCCTGCATTCAAAGGCGAAGTTAACAGTCAGTAAAAGTGCAGCTGTATGAGCGGCAAAATGTACTTCAAGGAGCAAAAGCAAAAGTACTAATTTTGCAGAGAGCCTCCTTTCAGAGTGATACACAGTATATATTACAGGATTGTTTTTGTTGATGCAATAATGTGTAAGCATTTTTATGTTGTAGTTGGTTGAGATGGAGCCAAGTTTAAATACTTTATATAGCCTACTGATGAGTGGCTCAAACTTAAATAGTACTGCATGATAATTTACAAAATCATCATGTGTTTTGGATGTAAAATTGGGATGAAAAGTACAATATTTGTCTGCAAAACTGAGTAGAAGTACCCTAAGTTGGAAATACTAGGAGTTCGAATACCTCAAAATTGTAAATTGAATACTTGAGTTACGCACGCACAGCATAATGTTAGCTAACAGAAGAAGCTAGCTATTTCGTGCTAATGTTAAATTTGTGAAAAGTTCTATGATGTGGAATTTAGCGCACTTTCCGACAGGTGGCCGTTTGGTGCTCGTTCAGGAAGCAAAGGTACAACACAACATTACAGCTGTGTATCCAAGCATGCTAGCTAGAGAGCTAACATAGGCTGCAGTTCAGAGTCTGTGGCCCATTTCAGTGTTGCCAAAAACTCCACCCGAGGACTGTCAGGAGTGCTGGTGGTGTTCTCAGCCTGTCTGAAAAAATACAGGAAGGTGTGCATTTGTTTAACACTGCATCAGGACTTGTGACCGTCCCCGCCTTCAAACAGCGTGCCTGTAGGGCTTCTCCAGAGATTGCATGTCAGGTAGCAGGTCCACTGGCTGATGGGTAGTGGAAGAGCTGCAGCCCCTGGGCATCCCCAGGGGTGCTGGCTAGAAAGAAAGAGGGACAGTGTAGATACTGTCGTCGTCTCAACTCCGTGACGATCAAGGGTTCGCACCCCCGCCCACTGATGGATGACAGCCTGGATGCCCTCGCCGGCTCGTCCTGGTTTAGCACAGTCGATTTCTCAAATGGCTACAGGCAGGTGAAGTGGCCGAGGAGGAGCGGGAGAAAACAGCCTTCAAGACAGGCAGAGGCCTGTAGCAGTGACAGGCCGCGCCTTTGGGCCCGAGCAATTCTCCACCTTTCATCGCATGATGGAGCCGAACCTCAGGGGCCTGCCACAGCACATCTACACGCTGTGTTTGGTCTCCGCTGCAACGTCAGGGTTTGGATCTTCCTTTTCGAGAGGGCTCCCTGTTGTGTGTTTTATGGGATGTGATGTTCTTTTTAGCTTGTTTTTTGTGCTGCATGGGGGTTTATTTCTATCGTAGGCCCACAGTGAGGTGACGTCTTGTTTTATTCTGTGCTGAGCCCTGTGGTACTGCTGCTGCTTCAGTGTGGAGGGAAGGTGGAGGAAGTTTTTGGATGTTGTGTTTGCTCTTTTAATGGTGAACCAGGAACGTTTCTATTTGGGGGTGCATATGTAAGACTGCCCTGTGCTTATTATTCGTTTTGTGCATATAGGTTGTATGTAATTTCTCTGTCTAGCGCAGAAGCAAAGGCTTCCTCAGCAGTATTTGAGCAAACATGAGGCATTACAAAACAAAACAATATGACAGAAATTTCTCCCTATATCAAATTTCTATCTAATTCCTGATGGACTTTAAAGGCCCTGCTCACAAACGCTGGTGTTTTCACTTACTCTGGCTTATTAAACCTCTCATTAAGTTGACTGTACATTTGACAGGAAGCTGCGTCTAACATAGCGTGATACAAATAGCTGAGCAGCTGAGGCTTCTGCCTCCAACGCTGAAGATGCATTTTCTGTTGGTTTTCAAATCTGAGGGTCATAAATCCTGTATGATGATAGGACAGACAGAGATCAATTAATATTTACATTGATTAACAGCCGTATGTACAGACCAGAGCAAGCTTAGTACATGTTTGTTTTTCTGTAAATTTCCTGTCACTTATTTTATCGCTCAGCGTTCTCATGATTTCATGAGATGGTGAAGGCACTTACGGACACACTGTACAGCTGGATAAATGTAATCAATATCTGCTATAAAGGCAACCAATCTGGGTTTCTTACAGTTGCTCTGCTTGTGCAATCACTAAAGACAGCTCCGCTTCAACTCCACCACGACTACAACTCAGAAAAGGTGCGCGTGCTTCTGAACTCTGTAGCGCTGACTTAATTCAAATGTTGCGACTCGAGCATCATATCCACTTTCTACACTGTCAATCTGTTTATTCTCTCCATGTCTCTTGTTTATCTCTGCTTGTCCCCGTTGTTGGACGTCGTTGACTTTTCATCTTTGGCAACGCCTGCTTATTGTTGGTTTTAGTTTGACAGCTACACGCTCTGACAGCGCCACTGCTTTGTCTCATGCCAATAAGGCTCTATTCAGTGAAGCAAAGCTGGCAAACAGAGGGATGGAAAACACTGAGATGGACTGACGGATGAAGGCATGGAGAGATGGGTAAACTGGGACAGAGGGGGGGTCAGGAGAGAGATGACCCAGAAGCAACAGGAAAGAGTGCAGGTGTGAGATTGCAGTCCGTAAACGCACACACGCACACACACCTGTCAGAATGACTCCAATCCTTTGTACAAGCCTGCTTCCAGCGAAGATTCGATAACATCGAGATCTGATGATGTTACGTTGATGTCAGCTTTGGGCCAGCACGAGCCAGAATAGTAAGGGAGCAGAGAGGGAGCGGAGAGTATTTTTGGCTTCGAGGTGGAGTAACATTTTCAAGAGATCTGTACATAGAGATTTTACGTAACTCACTCATCCAGAAGCAGATGTGACACCATGCTGAATGTGTACAATAATAGCCCGGCTAGAAAACCTCAGTGTCTTCTCATGACCTTGACTCCTTTTGAAGAAGAGACGAAGCATCTCAGAGGCGCTTTTATTCTCCACGAGCAGTGGGAGAGCTGTTTGTTTGTTCACAAGGTGGTCTCAGACATGAAGCGGCGGTTCAATTTGACCCCACCGTGCAGCTCTTTCATCTGAAATATTGAATTTTAGTCATGGGTCAATACCAGCAAGTCTGCAAGTACATAGAATTATTATCGCTCAAGTTTTTCTTCTAGGACTTTCTGTCCAAGCTATTAGGAGATATCAGATCTGTTCTCAGCGTTCTCCAGACCTGCACAGCAGCCCTGAAGAAGTTCAGATGCCCCCCTCTATCCGCCCACCGTGGCTAAGGAGACACAAACCATATGTAACGTCTCAAACGTCATAATGCTGTGATTTGGATACTGGTTACACGGCTGTCATTGCTTTGGTGCTTCTGCTGTCTGGTCCCCTTTCTACAATCACTCCTCCCGTTCATACTGGCTATTAAAAGATCCGCCTACTGCTCTATCATTTTAACGTTAGGTTAAGGCTGCCCTATTCAATATTTTCATATGAACAATGAGTCAAATGACTATGTGTAATGTGAGCGCAGTAGCTTGTGATAGTGGTCAACCCACAGAGGCTTATCACCAAATCCGCGTTCTTTACTTAAAAATGGTTTCGCATCCAGTCCAGAGGCAGATTATTTTCTGCTTTTTTTGTATTTGGATTTCACATTTAAACATTGAGCTGCTCATGAGCAACTTAAGTAGACTTTTATAAGCAGAATGAGATTCATTTTCCTTGATCCACTGGACAAGAAAGTAATAGAGAGCAAAGGTCTCAGTCTTAGTACACTACAGTCAACAAACTGCTGGCCCTCCTCTGTAGGTCCTTTATCAACAGTGACTGAGCAAAGGCAAACAGAGTCATTATTACATTGCGGTGAAGATGCTCCAGGGCCTGTGAGGCTCCGTGTTCTGTGTTTCCGTTCGGTTTGAGCTTCGTCTGTCAGTCACATGTCAAGCCGTAAAATCTCAGACAGCAACCAATCTCGTTTTTGGAGGCCTGATGGGGACGTGCAATTACAGGAAAAGAGGTTCTGCTATCAGACCTAAACCTTTTAACGACTCTGGAATGACCCAAATTAATTTTAATTAAGCGCATTTCAAAGGCTCCTAATTAGGTTTACTCCTACACCGTAAATTTGGATGAGACTGGCCACAAATCAAATCTCCTCCTCACAAATTACAATAGTCGGCTCATTTGAGGCATTAAATGGTCAAGACCTCTTTTGAGTCTGTAGTATCTCAGACACCAGCCGTCCAATGTAAACACATTTTGAAAGGATGCAGAATTTTGTTTCGGGTATTTAGAAAATACACTGTCTGCCTGTAAGGAGCTTCTCTAATTAAATGATACAATTTTAAACTTGAATTTCAAGGATTGATTAACATTGACATTTGTGATGAGTGATCATTTTTGGTGAAATGAATCAAAGATTAAGCAAAGATTATCATAAAATAAAGCATTTTAAAACCTTCTAATGCATTGTCATTGCCCACTTGGCTGCTTTCTGATCATCTGATCAGATTTATCCAATCAACATGGAATATTTGATCAGAAATACCAGATATATAAAGCTAGTTTTGCATGCAGTTTTTATCCAATTGCCCAAACATTTATGTATTCTCATCAAATATAAGTTTCATTGTGCAGAGGGGATGTCAGACTTATTAAAACAAGGCCTGTACTTCATAAGCATAATCATAAATTCACAATTAGCCTAAAATTAGTCTCTTTCATATTCTTCTGCCAAACCATTGATGGAATAAAAATATGCCTGCTCGTCAGAAAGATAACTTGGAGTTAATTTGACAGCGATCAGCGCTTTAAACGCGGTTCGGCCTGGTCCATGAGGAAGTACCTGTCTGTCAGGTGCTCCAGTGCTCCGGGGACTCCAGACCCGCCCACCGGGTCTCCGTTGGCCCCGACCTGCTCACCTGTCGGGCGGAGGCGGCTGGAAACCAGTCGGCGGTGCTGGGAGGACTGGACGGGCGGACACGGAACAATAAAGTATCCACCAGCGGAGGGGAGGAAAACTCCATGTTCACATCCAGAACATCCCGACAAAAGTGATGTCCGCCGGTCACTGAATGTCACTGCGATCAGCTGGATCCGATAATAGTTGGTGGCGCCTCGCTGGAAAGCTGGAGCGCAGTCCGCGCGTCGGTCGGTCCAGTCGCGTTTAAAGGTCCGTTGCTCTTAAAAGGACGTTTCGGTCTGTTCGCTGGCTGCTCCTCACCCTCCACACCGGACTCTCTCTCTCGCTTTCTCTCTGTCCTCTCTCTCCTCATCTGTCCCTCTCTTTCTCCCCCTCCACCTCCTCCTCTGTCTTTAGGTCTCCCTCTGCTCCTCCACTCTCATTCCTCTCCATCTGAAAAGTGTCACCCTCGCACTTCCAGCTCCTCTCTGTCCTCCTCTGTAGTCAGATCAGCTTCATTCAAAGGTTTTTGATTAAATGTATGTAAGATCTGTTACTTTAAGCGCAGAGTTTGAAATGTCTCACATGATTTGCATGGATTGCCAGATAAATATTTGGGTTATATATTATATAATGTTGTCCTGTAATGCTATACTGCTCCTTCCAGGCTGCCAACTGAATTAACATGCATGACTACATGTATTTTTAGTGCAGAATAAAGGTTTTGTGGCAATGTCACTCGAAACAATGCCAGTGAGCCAAGAAATGAAGCCTGGACTTTGCCCGTCTTCTGCTATTCTAAAGTATAACTAATTTCTATTTTATTATTCCGCTGCTCCGTTTTATGCTAAATTTAAATGCCTGATAAAATGTATCTTTCGCACCTATCCCATTTGTTACTATATGGTGTTGTTTTGCTTTTGTTTTGTTTTGTTGTGATTCATGAATCCCCTAATGTTATATTTTTGCACTGTTATACTGAATTTAACATCTGTATTCTTATTATTATCCTCTTTGAGAGTTTGTATTTTCAACAACAACAACAGCAACAACAACTATTGTGTTCTCATTTGGAAAGTCCTGTAACTTCAGAGCCACAGAGTTCAGCATCAAGTTCGGCAGCAAATGTGAAGAACTGGCAAACTCCTTCCTGTAAGCCAACGGCTCAAAGCCACCAAATACACGTACCGATGTGTCAGTTGAAGTTATCCTCAACTTACCCTTCCACCAACCCGCCTGTGGGCCATCGAAGGTAATATTTTTTATCACTCCTCCCGTCTGAACCTATGTTCAAGTTTATACTCTTTATACACCGTTATGAAGATAAGATTGCAGGTGAATTGACTGATGCAAACCATTTGAAGATACAGTCACAACAGGAAGCACAGTAAACGCCAACGGCAGGCAACCATTTTTAAAATGACGCAACATTGAGGCAACTCACCCAAAACACTCCAACAAAAACGGTCTGGTGACATCGACAAAGGTCCAGACGGTCCACAGCAGTAAAGATATTTCATCCAAAACATCAATATAATCCACAAAAAGACGTTTTCTCCTTTCAAATTACATGTGCTCAGTTTTGTATGTCCTCTGTTTTCCCTGTTACAATTTCCTATACAGGCGGGCCAATCACGATCTGCCATTTGAAGCCTAGAACCACAGAAGCCAATAACAGTCCAGTTCAACAGAAGGCCCTCCTTCTCTTGTTAAATTTGAAAATTTAGCCAATTGCAGCCAAGTTTGCAGATTACTGACTTTTGGAGTAGCCAATGAAACAAACCTACACGCCACTCAAGTGAGTACAGCTTCAGTCACCTCAAATCATGTATTTCAGTGCTAATCGGGTTAGGGTTAGGGTGAAGTGATGAATGTAGGAAACGGCCTCAATATAAACCTGTTTAGCCAAAATATAGGTATTAAATATGAATATAGATGGCAATTTGATTAGCATCAGCGAAAACATGAAAATATTCCCTTTCTGTAGTATTGTTATCTGTTTTTATAGAACTTGACCGAGTGTAAGGCTTCATGCTGTGATTCTATTGTTTTTTCTAGCTAATAAATCCCCGATATGGTCATTTGCAAGCATGACTACAAGCATAAAAACAATCACAACAACACAAACAATACAAACAGGATGGCAGACAACTGCCACACTCTCTATAATGTTTACTTTAAACGCATAAACAGGTTTGAGTCTCCAAAATGACCTAAAATAAAGTGAAAACAATAAATTTAAACACAATTGCTTGCCCTGTCTCCCTCGGTTGACGTGACATAAAGAGGACAAACTATTTCCAGACATTAAAAGATATTAAAATATAACAGATATCAAACATAAACATGGTTTCCCATCATAAGGCAGGAGCACTAACAAAGCAGGTGGTATCAATGACCTTGGCACAGACTACGCAGAGGCTACATGCATGGGACACCCCATCAGTCAGTTAGAACTGAAGAAGCCCCTTGGATGACAATGAAGTCCAGCTGGCCTAGATTCAACCCTCCTTGGATAACCATGACCTGGATGACTGAGAATCCTCACACACACTTCCATGACTGAACAGAGGATTGACCAGAGATCATCAGCCTCCGCCGGTAGCGCAGGCTTTCAATTTCATTCAACATTTTCTCTCTGTTTTTGGGTCCATTCCCAGCTGTGTGTCTTTAAGAGCGAAAGAAAGGAGAATCAGAGGGCAATGGAGAAATACTGAGATCATTTTAAGCAACTAGGCTGAAGCAGCAGGACCAACGTCTCAGGTATCTGAAAGAATTCAACATCAAGCATGATGTAGCTGGAAAGTTGACCTCATAACGCTGGTGACGCTTCTGATGCACTCGAACATTTGAACCCGTGCATGTGTTAGCATTTCTGTATGGCTTTTAAGTCTTTGTGCATCATGTTGAGTACGCAACGGTCTCAGGAAGGAGGATGTCCGACTCAGCGCCTTCCACCAGCAGAGCCGGTGTTCACATTCAGTAATAACACCTTGCCCCTGAAAATTAAAGCCCGTAGCCGTAAACACACTTTCCCTCTCTCTCTCTCTCACACACACACACACACACACACACACACACACACACACACACACACACACACACACGTAACAGATTCAAATATTGCAGAGGTGCAACACAGTTTAACCTCATTTGAGGACACAGAAAGCAAGCTCGCTGATACACTGCAGAGACTCACTGGGGATCAGTAAACACGTACACACAAACACACACACTCTCAAATGGCACAGGCAGCAGTGTGGTGCCACACTGCACATCAAATCTCATACAGTGAAGAGTTCATTTTAAATGGTGTCAGAATCACGATGAGGCAGAGAGGGGGACCACCCGCAGGTTAAACTGCAGTGTCAGGTCTGAAGCATCGTGTTTGCTTGTGTCCCATTCCCCTTAATGCAGGGCAGGGTGTGAAGAGTCCACTGAATAGTTGGGTTGTTTATTATGCTTTTACCTTCTAGATTTTCACCCTTGACACTCAGTTAAGTCAGACAGCGAGTCAGTAGGACTGCTGTTCAATAACATCACAATAAAATGCATTCTCTTACTCGGCAAACCCAAAGTCTACACATATACTGTATAATGCATCATATATCTTAAATGCAAGTTGTCACATCAAATATTTCTTCATTTTCAAGTTGACCTGGTTATCCTGAAAAAAGAGAATGTGCATTACATCCATATTTAAAGCTACTGAGAGACTTTAAGATGCAAGTAGCGCAAAAAGTTTTTTCAAAGCCCATTACAAGTTGCCCTTCAGCAAGGCACCTAAACATGCCGAGTAATGTGTTTTACAGCCAGCTTGCAAGGCAGGAATTGAGCCTGAACACTGAAACTTAATTCAACAGAGAAATGTTATCATGGGTTACAATCCACTTAGTGCTGTTTGTGTCTGCTTTACATTCTCCTTGTGATTTGCACAACGCACCAACTCGATGACATGAAATCACTCGGCCGAGGCACGAAGAAAGTGGCACGACAGCACGAAGGTATTCTGTGGACCACGTTTCAGATCTGTGGAAGTCACATCCCAAATGAAGAGCAGGTCATTACAAGTACACTTTTACTTTTTGTGCTTAATTTAAAGCATGTTTTTAAAATGTGTACTTCTAAGTAGATGCCATTAAATCTACTTCAATGTATAAAAAATGAGTACACTAATTCTGCAATACTTAAATGAGTATTTCACAGTACTTTATTGTCTACTTTTACAAAAGTTACAGATACTTTTAATAGTAATTAAGTGTACTTTAGTTCATAAAAAGCATACTATTTACACTTAAAGTGCACTTAAGTGTAATCCAGTGGTACTCGAGGACCTTGAAGGGGACAAAACTGCACAAACTGTATGTAGTACATTGTTCGAAAAGTATAATCTAAGTATAATATTTTTCCACCTAGGCAAAAACAAACTCCAGTGTCTTCCACTACTTTGGTGGCAGGAGTAAGTTTGAGCAGAGGGGGAAACAGAGACGACAACAACATAAGAAGAAGCGAACAATATAATTATCAGGGCCACTGAAATGTTTATGAGAGGGAAAATTATTCTAGTGGAAATCTAACATCTTTCATGAGTAGATGAACTTATTAGTGGAGTTCACAGACATTAGACTCATGGTATTTCCTTACGATTCATTAGAGACCCACTCATTTGTGATGCTGTTGTGCCCTCTAGTGTCAGGCCTCTCCTACGTCTGCTTTCATTGGTCAGATTCAGCCGAGCAGAACATGGAGATTAGATTTAATTAAAATCACGTCCAGCCCGTCACCCACTGAACTTAAGATCTACATTCAGCAAACTGTGACAGTTTTTAATATCCAAATTACGCAGCCCAGCGATCAGCGAGGACGATAACTGCCGACTCGGACAAATTCAATATCCTCCCCTCTGATAGCAATCAACAACAAATGCACCATTATGACTGGGGCAGACAGAATTTAAAAGCCACAGCAATGGGATAAAGGGGGTTGTTAGTGCTCCAAAAAGGAGTGAGTTAGCAGTGTGAGTCAGGACACAATCAGGAGAAAATCCGGTGGAGTTTGCTGAGATGGCTGCAAGCCAAGCAGCCTGAGCAGCCTGGGGAGACATGAGTTATGTACCACTAAATCAGTCTCACATACAGCTGACGCCCCAGCTTCCTGTCTGTCGTCAGCACGCACACACGCACACACACACACACACACACAAGCAGTTAAAGGTGTGCGTCTGAGTGTTGTAGAGAAGAAGGAGGTGTGTGTGTGGTTGATTACTAGATGAGATGCTGTGCGTGTACCTACTACAAAAGACCTGAAAGTACACACTCAATACTCTCATATGGAAGAATTCTGTACAAGAGTCAGTTTTTCTAAGGGTTACCTGTGAGCAACTTGTCTTTCACAGCTGATATTTAAGGCTTAAACTACCTTTGTATAATCTCACAGTTGCTGTGCTGTGAGCGATGTGGACTTCATGCAACATTCATAGATAGATTCCCATGCTTAGTTGTGAACACTCGGTCTCAGAGTTATGAACGATCTTCCGCAGACAAATAAAAGCAGGCAGTTCCTTTCAAACTGTATAACTTTATTTATGAAATCCTCCAACACATCAGCCAAACAGTAAAACGTCAAAGTCTTCATCAACAAACTTAGAAAAGATGAAAAAGAGAAAACACGAGAATGCAGTCAAAGACCATTTGATCTCCCCGTCTTGATGTGGCGTCCTCCTTCCTGTCCACCCCTCCCCGTCATCTGTTTTCCCTCTCTTCATCTCTTTCGATCACATTATCTTCCTTTCTGTCTCTGTTTGTCCTCGATGGCCAGGGGGTCCAATCAGCTGTTTGGTCACCAACTCCAGCATCTGCAATTTACTTCCGTGCTCTTCCGTGATTGGCCTTTGGTTACCATGGCGGCGACATCGGCTGTGGGTTCTGGAGGTAGGACATCACAACTGCTGAGATGGACAGCCTGCAGGCAGCACAGACAATGGGAGGAAACACCACGTCAAATGTGGGATTTTAGCTTTAAAGTCACACCGAAACAGTATCCCTTGATCATCCTGTTACTTTAATATAATGAATTTCCAGTTCAGAATAACACTGCAGTTAAATATTATTCAAAAGTGGAAAGACTATTATGAACAGGGAAATCCAAGTCTGGAGAATTAAAAAAAAAAGCCTTCTTAATACATTGCTGACAGCTAAGCATTTTGGCAAAAGTCTTTATCAAGATGTGGATGAATGACTCTGCTACCTTAGAATTTCTTCCCTGTTCGCATTTCTCGCGGCCCTTGAGCACCTTTGTTTTGAAAATTACTTTTTAACTTAACTGCCAATAAAGCAAAAACACGCTCGAACTGTCTTTTCATTATTCAACGAGATATTTTGCTGACAAGTTGGCATATTAAGAAACATTTCAGCTGAGCACAGGTGTGATTAGGACTGATGCAGTATGAAGAATGGATCCCAGAGCCATGTGAAGCCACTGTGAGCTTAATTAATCCAAACGTGTCAAGTCACGCCAATGCCATGGCTGCCCTCCACAGCTCTTTCATCCTGTATAGGCACTCACCTTAGTTTAATGACACAGGGATACTTACATCATATCTTGGCTATTGACAAATGTCCTTCGATGCACACCAGGCTGGTGCATTAAGTTCATCGTCTGACATTATTTGCTGAGCCAAACATTTTGCGTTACTAAACTATGAGCGCATCAAGCTTGTCTTTTATACAACCTCATCTCGACGATGGACCAGAAGGTTTTACCTCATTGCGAATCTGTCTGTGAGGACTGGACAGCTGCCCTACTGTAGTACTCTTTTATAAGCAAATGGAAATGTACGCCCCTGGAGGTCAGACACTTAAAAGCTTTTGGACATTAGAGTTGGCTCATCTCAAGTCCCAGTGGCAGACAGATGAGAGTCGAACCCACAGCTTTAAGGCTGAACAATTTGAGACTTTAATTTTAACACACAGCACCATCCTTAGCCCTTTTCATGGCTAAGAGCTGCATCAGAGAAAGGGAGCACATCACTAATAGGTGACACAGTAAGGATTCCCACAGTTTGTCCAAATTTAAATTGTGTATTTCTTCAAGAGATTCCACAAAAAGTCAAGAAACTATAATACTGAGTCATGTCCAAGCTCTAGGTTAGACATAACTCAGGCAGGAAGATACAGGCAGGAACAACAGGTAAGGTAAATAGCAGCATGCTGTGCTGTGTGTGTACTGATGTTATGTTGAGGATATAAATATTGAAGTTCACCATATGCCAGTGTAAAAATCATGCACAACGAGGATGCGCACTGCGTAAACTCTGTATGCCTATCTGCACGGTGCTCTATGCTCACATGAAGCTGCTCATCATCTGTTTGGTGTCCTCGGAGCTTCTGGAGTTTGCAAAGCTGATGAAAGAACAGTAAACTGCGATCCAGGCACACCACTTCAGCTGAAACACACGACACGACACAGGGTGCAAAAGGTTAGATGGACAAGCTCGTGGAAGATTAGAAAGACCAAAGCTTTTATCTACATAATGGGAAATCAGATGTTTTCCTAGTTAGTATACATTTCCCAATTTCCCATTTCCAATTCCCAAAAAGGATAACAGCGCTCCAAGGTCAAATCTATTCTGAAGGCAAAAGGCAGCCCTGATACTCCTTCACATATTTTGCACACTCCTAGTATATTGTTAGCACATATTGTTAACAGGAAACCCAGAATCTGGCAGAGCCTTTGCCTAAAATATTCTGAGATATTTTCTAGAAATAATTTAAGTTATTTGTTTTGGTGGAAAACCCCAACACATTTTATACCAATAAGGAAAACTAATTCTTTGTTGACAAAAAGACAATCAAGCTGATCTAGTATTGATCCACTTTTGGACTGGGCTGCCTCATGAGCCTGCGGCTGCCCCCTTGTTTTGTTAATTGTGTCCTTACTGCTGAAAATCAAAAGGCTGCCCTTCATCCTTTCAACTAAAAAGGCGAGTTTACCTTTAATCTTCTAAATGGAACGACTGGGCTGGACCAAGGTCTGCCATTCAGGGGCAACACCCCTTTGGTGTGAACACATGCACACATACACAAAGGACAGGAGAGAGGTGGGAGTCACACAACGTGTGTGTGTGTGGGTCACCTTGAGCATCAGTCCACACATGCTGAAGATCATGCCGAGCAGGTTCATGTAATCAGGCGTGGGGTCCTCCAGTGTGGGATTGGTCTCTGTGCTGGGGGGCTTGTACCTGCAACACCACAAACACATTTCACACAACGCAACGCAACATCTCACTGCACCTATATGTGATTGCTGAATAACTCCTTATTCCAAAATCATGGGCACTGCTCTCTTGCTATAACAGCCTCCATTTTTCTCAGAAGGCCACCAGATATCAGGAACCTAGCTGCAGGGGTTTGCTCCTTTTCAGCCACAGCTGCATTACAGAGCTCCAACACTGATGGACGATGAGGCCTGGCTCACAGTCAGCCTGCCAAGTCAGCCTAAAGATGTTGGATGGAGTTGAGGTCGGGGCCCTGCGCAAGCCCGTTAACTTCCTCCATACCAAACCTGGCTTTGTGTGCACGTTGAAGAATGACAAGGCCTTCACCAAAGTGCTGGAAGAGCACTATTGTCTCAGATTTCTTTTCACTGGAATTAAGACTCGTCCCAACTAAGAGTCCCAGACCAAAGCTACAGGTAAGCATGTAAACAGGGGTGTCCACATAGTTTTGGCCATATAGTTTTGAATCACTTTAATGGTACCAAATTGACTACAGTCGTCATGGTTTCTATAAAGGTGTTAGAAAGTCAAAGGTTGATTTTTATGCCCCTCAAGCTGTGAGACAAGGGCAAATTGCAACACAGATGGAAGAAACAAACCTTTTGCGATAATACAAACTGTTTAGCGGAAGTAACAGCAGACTGAATGTTAAGCAATTATTACTATTTTTTGCGTTTTAGAAGGTGTATAAATCCAGAAGCTAAATCAACTAATCGCTAATCCCTCAGGCTCATGACTGGTTTTAAAGGTTAGCTGGTAAACTCTTAGCTGTTAGCCACCGTTAACCAAGCTAATATGTTCAGCTAATTCCATGAAGAAAGCCTTTTTAGGCATCAAATACTCACCTTAAAATCTTATTTTGTCTCCTCGGATCTGCCATATTGTTGGAAGACATAATTCGTTACAATGCACTCCTGGTGTGCTTTATTATCGAGAAATTTAAACTCCAGTAACAGAAAGACAGCTGATCGGCCTCGCCATCAATGGAGAAGATAGCATATCAATGTCCGGTGAATTTTCAGAATAAAAGCGCAGAATAATCTGCCGCCCCAGACGAAACGTGGGGAGGGTTTCTAAACTTTTATTTTGACAAGAATGCGGGATCCCAGGGTGCATTGCGCATACTAGCAAACATGGTGGGTTAAATGAATGGAATAAACTGTTGAGGACTGCAAACTAAGGATAAAGTTATTATTATTATTATGCTAGTTGCATGAAGAACATCAACAATGCACTCTAGTGAAACCGGACTCTTGTAAAAGGGTTCAAGTGAGTTAACTAAGTAAGTAACACGGGAAAACTGCTGTGAGAAAATTAATTGTGTGAAATTATTAGCGTTAGCTTTTAGCCTACTACATGAAGCTGTCTGTTGTTAAAAGACGCTTCTGTCTAAATAATCTAGTGTTCAAGGCAGTAACCACCAAAATGTATCTCACAAACTTCCGTTCCGTAGCTCCATTACTTTCCTTTTAGAAAGCTAATGGAGTCTTTTA
The DNA here is from genome assembly GCF_039877785.1 of Chaetodon trifascialis. Taxonomy (NCBI): domain Eukaryota; kingdom Metazoa; phylum Chordata; class Actinopteri; order Chaetodontiformes; family Chaetodontidae; genus Chaetodon; species Chaetodon trifascialis. The sequence goes on from NC_092057.1 coordinate 9,809,320, forward strand.
TTATCATGTAGCAAAGAAATAGTACTTAACCTAGCATGTAGTTTACACCACAGGTAACTGTAACAAAGGGGAAGTTGTTCGTGCGGCTCACATGTTTTTTATTTTTCCGCACAGGTAATGTCATGGCGTTCCCCCAGCCCAGACCTCAGGCTCCTCAGCTCCCTCAACACCTGCTCAGGACTGTAGACTGTCAGCAAGGAGCTGTCAGGGCTGTTCGCTTCAACGGTGAGACAGAGCCAAAGTATTTCTCATATCACACAGCCTCCAGCAGCCAGAGTGTGAACTCCATGAAACGTCATTAACTTATACCTGCCTCTGTCTCATGTGTGCTTGATCAGCTGATGGGAACTACCTGCTGAGTTGTGGCAGTGACAAATCCCTAAAGCTGTGGAGCGTGAGCCGAGGGACCCTGCTGAAGACATACAGCGGCCATGGATACGAGGTTTTGGATGCTGATGGGTGAGAGAATTGTCTCGGCCTCCTCCACAGCGTGTCATGAAGGTTGATTCAGCAATAAGGGATCAGAATGCACAATAAGTGAGCGTAAGTCCTGACTGCATGCTGAAGAGATCTTCTCGTTGGCTGTTTTAACAGTTCCTACGACAACAGCCAGCTTTGCTCCTGCAGCTCTGATAAGACGGTGATCCTGTGGGACGTCGCTACAGGCCAGGTCACACGCAAACTCAGAGGTCACGCTGGGGTCAGTTCTGCATTGGAGTTCATTTTCATCTTTCACTTTTTTCTCGTTCTTTTGTTTTATTTGTTCCTTTTTTCAATTTTTTGACATATCACTCCAATTTTCTGCTCACAGAAAGTCAACTGTGTCCAGTTCAATGAGGAGGCAACTGTCATCTTGTCTGGTGAGTCAAATTTAAAATGCTTATAATGCACAATCTGTTATTCAGTATACATTGTGTATTTCTGCTGAGAGCGCAGTGTCTATTATGTGAAATATCTCTAAGTTTCGTGGTCTGTATTTATATGAAATTTGCACGCAACTCATCAAAACTGACTCACTCATTCTAATCGTGTTTTAGCATTAACTTAAGTATTTGTGATCTGGGTGTGCGTGTTTGTGTTTTCTCGTCCTCCAGGGTCCATAGATGGGACAGTTCGGTGCTGGGACACCAGGTCCAGAAGATTTGAGCCCATCCAGGTTCTGGATGAGGCTCGGGACAGTGTCAGCAGCCTGAAGGTGGTACAACACGAGCTGCTTACTGGGTCAGCGCAGCAGCTCTTATATCTCCTGCTCTTTCAGACTGTAGCAGTTAGCAAATAAAGAGAACTCATATCCGCTGTGCTAGCTTTCCTTTACTTACCTTTCTACCAGTTAGACAGACATGTGAAAATGTTTGTCTTGTGTTTAGGTCGGTGGACGGCAGAGTGAGGCGCTACGACCTGAGGATGGGACAGCTGCATGTCGACTTCATCAGCAGTTAGTAATCATTTGCATTTCTTTTCACCATTCATAAAAAATAATAACAATAACTGTTACTGATAGTGTTAGTAGTAGTTGTAGAAGTAGTAGTTAAACCAGCAGCAGCAGCAGTAGTGACAGCAAAGAAGTGGCTGTTCGAAACCTTTATTTAAAACCATGGAAATGCAGCATTGACACTGTAAATGCAGAACCCTTTAACTTGTGTACATGTTTGTGTGTTCCAGGTCCCATCACATGTGTGTGTTTCAGTCAGGACGGTCAGTGCACTCTGAGCTCCAGCCTGGATTCAACGGTCAGACTACTGGACAAGAGCACCGGGGAAATGCTGGGAGAGTGAGTTCATTCATTCTTACTAATCAGCTGATCCATAAATGCATATTAGTTTAGACTCATGATGTTGTGGTGTTTATGTTTGTTTGTTTCTTTCTTTCTTTCACTCAGGTATAAAGGGCACAAGATGAAGGGCTATAAGCTGGACTGCTGCCTGTCCAGCAAAGATACCCACGTTCTGAGCTGCTCAGAGGACGGACATGTCTACTGCTGGGACCTGGTGGAAGTAAGTCTCTGGTTACACCAAGTTTCAGGGAAATACAGAGTAACCTCATGTCAGAAACGACTCTAGAAAGTGTTCTGAAAGCATATAAATACAGTGTAATCTTTTCTGACCTCTAGGGATCTTTGTCCTTGAAACTGCTGGTGGGGAAAGCTGTTGTCCAGTCGCTGTCCTTTCACCCCACAGAGACCTGCCTCCTCACAGCCATGGAGGGGCGGGTCCAGGTGTGGGGGGCAGAGCCAGAGGAGACGGAGGAGGCCATGACCACATAGAGGTGGTGAAAGTCCACTCATTTGTCTAACTTTAAAACCTGATAAACTTCATGGTGGCATGACAGCATCTCACTCCCACATTCAGTTTTTGGGTGTGTTAACACAGCGTCGTTCAAGGTTTGGTAAAGGAATAATCAGTACCAAATAATCAGAGGTGAGCTGCACAGACATGCAGCAGCCGTTCATGTACAGCTAGCCTCTTAGCCGGATTATCAGTTTGTGTTCATGTCTATGGCAGATGTACATGATGAAGCCCCCAGGAGCAGGAGCTGGTTCAATGATCTGAATGTGAATCATAAGAGTTCATTAAATGGTCTTGGAGTTGCATTTTTGTACGTGTGCAAAACATGTTTTTTTGTAAAAAAAAAAAAAAAAAAATGAATAAAGGTTTCTTGTATAAATTATAGCTTATGGTGTAAGTTTACACTAATGATACTCCCACCAACGCTGTTTATTTCTGTACAAGTTTATCTTTAATAGGAACTGTACACACAAACGTAGAGACAGGCACATTACAAAATAAGTTAGCACGACAAAGGAATGGCAACAAATAAATAAATAACTTATTTTACATAAATACATTTTTTGAAACTGTAGCTGGACTGTTGACAAATGAAAGTCTGAATTGAGAACTTCACTCAGCTGCGTTTGTCAAACCACAAGGTGCATCTGCGCAGCTTCGTACACATGATCTGTTCCGTTACCGACCGCAAAATCGCATAAAGATTTTAAATAAATACATGTCAGCTTATTTACAAAATAGTCAAGTAGTTTATATTGAATGTCTCTGCTCAGTTTTACCCTTTTAGACTGTTTTGTCAGATAATCAAGATTCCAAATAAGGTGGAATCAGTTGACATAAGCAATGCAATGCTAAAAACATACTTACATTTGAAGAGCTCATTTCTATTTTCTCCCTATATTTTATTTATATCTATTTCTAACAACAGGTGAAAAACTCTCTTTTCCAGAATGCAGACTGTTCAACAAAGAAAAGCAGCTTTTTTTAAAGCTCACAAACGCCTAAAAGTAATAAAATTCGAATCCTATTGAGGCTCATGAGATCATGAGTTGAAGTCAAAACACTTAAATCAACAAATCTGAATTCATGAAGTTTTCACCTAAAAGTGAAAAGGATTCATTTTGTGCTCACTGATTTCCATATAAATAACTTCATCCGAATGGGTTTCAGCTTCCTCATTCTGTCATTTTGGAATTAAACTTTTCATTTACAGACATTATAAACTTGTCCTCTCAGAATCGCCTCGTCCTCATAAACCATCATGCATCCCGACCGTCTCACCTCCCCCCCTCGACCGCCTGCGCTCGGCCGTCTAGCCCACGCAGCTGCAGCCCGCGGCCGACAGCTTCTCCACCTTGTGCCAGCGGTGCGAGTTATCGAGGAAGGCCATGTCCTCGTGGTGGGTGGGCCTGCAGCAGGGCACGTTGTGCCACAGCTCCCCAGTTGCTGGTGGAGGAAGCACCCCACTTAGCAGCAGGTTGGTGAGGGTGAGGTCGTGGTTGGAGCGAACGTGGGGACACGAACCACTGCAGTACTTGAAGAGGACGGTCTCGTCTGAGTCGTAGCCCAGCCCGAGGTCTCGGACCTGCAGCAGGATGGAGCGCAGGCCGCACTGGGAGTCTAGAGGAGAGCGACGGGACCGGACTGGGATTGGGATGATTGGATCGGATGATGGGCTGAATCCAGAAGCTTCTGCTGGGCCATCTTCTGCAGCTGGATCTCTGTTTCTCTTGTCATCATTTGGTGATGTGTGAGGAGATGCTGTTTCTTGTTTCTGGCCTGGGAAAGGCAGAAATGGTTAGTAAAACGTCTGAAAATGCAACTGAAAGCAGCACATTTCAAGATTTACCACAATCCACATTCAGACACCGCTTATTGATCCTCTTAACTGTAAATTAATAACTTCTAAGAGGCAGAAAACCTGACTTTAAAGTCAGAAATATTCATGTCTAGATAAAAAAAATTAACACATTACTCTCAAAGCAGGCAAAATGAGATTTTAATCAAAAGGTCATAGGTCACGACCTTCCCTTCAGCCCGCACTTACCAATCAATGATCTCAGCAAATGGCTCTGTCCCCTCTGGACGCAAAACAGAATCAGGACCAGCTTCAACAGGGACCTCATGACTACAGTCTGCTCTTCGTCTCAGCCGTCGCTCAAAATGAACCAGACGCGTGTGTGTTTGTATGTCTGCGAGTGTCTGCGGGTGCGAGTGATGCTTAAGATGCAGACGAGTCACAACCTCCAATATATAGCCCTCGGAGATGAAGGGGGGCGAAGGGGTGAGGTGAGGAGGTGTAGGGGGGAGACAGACACTAACCCGTTACTTGCCAGCAGACGATCCCGCTCACCTGAGCCTGACAGGGAGCGTAGGAGGGCAGGCGGGCGCTTGACCCAGAATTTGTCCTGTTGGGATTATCTAATTGGTGTAAATCATTGTCTTATTGTTGAGTTTTCCCCAGATGTTTTTCCAGAGGATGTTGGCCCCTGGCAAAATGGATTCCCAGAGGTTTCTTACAAACTAAAGATTGGACAACGATGCCACAATGATGACGCTGAGAAGCATGTGTAATAAATGAGTCATTAGGTAGGTAGCTGGACAGACACGGAAGTGGAAAGGCAGGCAAGCAGACACGCCAAGAGATAAAGCCAAGGACAGAATCAAATACGTATAGGTGGGAAATGTAAAGGTGAAAGGTTAAAAAAGGCAGGATGAGTCGTGTCTCAAAATAGGCCCCTTTCGTATTCTGCGTTTTCTTTACGTCTAAGGATCCATACGGGGAAGCCAAAGAAGAAAACGCTAAGAGGTTAAACACCACGTCAGGTTATAATTAGAACACAGCAGACATTCCACAATGGGTGACTCGTCTTGAGCTGGTCCATAAATTGAGGGATTTCATCAGCAATGTGTGGCTGACATGTAGATTATGTAGAATGTCCATTATGTAACGGTTATAGGGCCCAAACAGGCAGTGAATGGAATCTGGAGTTTGCAGAGTTTGGAGAGTGCATATTTGGACCCTCCTTCTGCCATCCAGGTGCAGGTCAAACACCTCACAAACACTGAAAATATGAGCTGAACCTGAATTAATGTTTTGTTGCTAAACGATTGAAATTAAATTTGTCCATCCTGTCTCACTCCTTGTCTGACTTTGATGTTTTTTTTGCTTGTTGGTTGGTTGTTGCTGTCCCACAAATACCTGGAAAACCTTCACTTTTCAGGAATTAAATGGTTCTTCTACTGTGTTTTTCACTGTCAGGCAGATGTGATGAGCTGTGTTTTTCTGTGCTCAACCTGCTTTCCAAGTATGTGTGTATGTGTGTGCGCTTGTTTGTGTGTAACTGCGCAGAAGGTGATACGACCCTGATTCGAAAAATGTTTAAAAATGTAACAGAATGTGATAACTTGCTAATCTTTTTTTGACATATACTCCATTGAAAACAGTAGAAAGACATGTTTGACCTCATCAGCTTCATTGATTTTTGTAAATATCTGCTTATTCTGAATTAGATGCAGCAACATGTTTCAAACAAGTTGGGACAGGAGCAACTAAAGACTGGGAAAATTCAGGAATGCTCCAAAAACACCTGTTTGGATCATTCCACAGGTAAACAGGTTGATTGGTAACAGGTGATAGCATCATGATTGAGTCTGAAAGGTGCATCCTGGAAAGGCAAGCAAGGATGGAGCGAGGATCACCACTTTGTGAACACGTGTAAACAAAAGAACAAAAGCTAATTATTTAAAGAACAGCTGAGTGAAAAGCAGTCAGTAATACGCACATAATGAAATATCAATGCAGGTAATAAATAGAGAAATCAAAACGAAGAGCATCAGCTCCACCACATTTTATTCATGCCTGACTCCTGGCTACACTTAGTTATATTTAGACATGAGGAGTGTGTCCAATGAGATTTTAAGTTTATTTATTATATTTAAACAGCCCCATTTCTCATGTAAAAAGCTCTGTTGATATGAATTACAAAGGAATCATCTCTAAATCTTGAACTAATAATGGTGCATGAAATTTACTGCCAGGAATTTCAGTAATTCTTTCAGGGATCAGGCTTTTGAGACGGCACTAAATTAAACATTAAAATGAAAAATGAATATGTATTTTTAAGGGAGCTCTTCCTCAGCATGGTCGATATGTCTGACTCTAACTGGAGCAACTTTACCCCAGTTTTACCCCATTTTTTTGTATATACTTCCACTGTATATTATCCTTCTTTCTTTTATCCCTTTGAGACACCATATGTATTTTCTGTCTTTGAACCACCTGTTAAACATTCAACAATAATTATAAATCCTTGGATTTGTTCTCTATCAATCCATCCCAAGAAGACAGTTAACACCTGTGTGAACCTGTGGCAATTAAGAAATTCCAGTTCTCTTGTCCATCATATTGTTGGACTGTGGGAGGAAGCCCTGCAAACATCCATCCATCCATTATCTATACCACCTATCCCTTTCGGGGGGCTGGAGCCTATCCCAGCTACAATGGGCTAGAGGCGGGGTACACCCTGAACCAGTCGCCAGCCGATTGCAGGGCCACATGTAAGGACAAACAAACATTCACACTCACACCTATGGACAATTTAGAGTCATCAATTAATCTAATGAGCATGTTTTTGGTCTGTGGGAGGAAGCCGGAGTGCCCGGAGAGAACCCACGCATGCACGGGAAGAACATGCAAGCTTCACACAGAAAGGCCCCGCCTGACCCGGGGATCGAACCGGCAACCTTCTTGCTGTGAGGCACACGCACTACCTGCTGCGCCACCGTGCAGCCCGCCCTGTGAACACAAAGATGAAAATAAGAAAACATCAGACATCGCTGTTGATGGCACAACTGGAAAAACAATATTTTCAAGACTCAAATGGCAAGTTAACAGATTTATTTTAGTGAGTGTGATATTAAAGGCTTTAACATGCTAATGAACGTGGTGTTTAAGACTTAAAGTTGGACCACTGGACCTGTCCTCTATAGTCCGCAGTGGCAGTGAATGAAGAAGAGGAAGATTCCCTTATTGTCACATACAATCATATTTAGTACAAGGTGATGAAATTTGTTCTCTGTATTTTGACCTTTCCCAGAGGAGCCACTACGCAGTGCCCGTGGACCAACACCAGCTCTAAGCCAGTGACTCGGTCAAGGGCACCTACAGGAGGACTGATGGCAGGCTCCAGTTTTTTCCCCCCTAAACTCAGACTCGCAAGGGGTGAACATCCAGAGAGTCATCGAACCTTATTGCACCCAGGTGCTATAAAGAACCCCTCCTCATTTCTGCAGATATAGCACAGCATAGGTGATAGAGTAAATAAAGACCTTTATCAACCTGCACAAGTTAGAGACAATGAGACCCCTGCCTAACCCAGCTGTCCACAAGCAATCAAAATTATTCTCACGGAGAGCATGTATTTCCTGGTAATTTGTACAGAAAACAAGAACCCGAAAGGGCAAAGGGCCTGACACATTCCTTCCACCTCTCACAGAGACAGGAGGATGAAGGCCAAGCGAGAGATGAAAAGACAGAAGGAAAGCAGAGGAGGTGGTGGGAGAAATACAGTGGAGATAGAGCAATCCCTTTGGATTACGGCCTAAAGCATCAGTCTGGAATCCTGGGTTGTCAGAAGAGAGGAATGGAAAGAACGTGGCACCCGTGTCTGTAAAAAAGAGAAACAGTACAGAAAACATTTTTTATACAGTGGTAAACCTGGCCAGGTCTGAAAGCATCATCTGTGAAAGTGTCACCTTTTCTTCATGCCAGAATTGATATCACACATATAAAACCAAGCGGGGCACCTTTGGATGGAGATTAGATAGGACTAAACTCTCAGAGTAACATGATGCGTTCACATATCCACTGTATGCGAGGTGTTTAGCCATGCTAGCAGCATCGCTAAGTCTGAGCTAAGTCCACCACCACCACTTTGGTCCAGACTGAAATATCTCAGCAACTGTTCAGTGGCTTGTATGGAAGTTTTGTAAAGATATTCATGGTCCCCAGAGCATTAATCATCAAGACCTTTCCCCTAGAACCACCAGCAGGTCCAAAATTTTACTTAAATCCTGCAAAATATCTTAACAGACAGCATATACTGGATGACTTGGTGAAGATATTCATGCTTACCAGACAATGTATCACAATAATTTTGGTGACCGTGACTTTTCCTCTAATGCCACCATGAGGTTGACATTTAAGGCTTTGAGTGAAATGTCTCAACAAACGTCAGATGGAACATCATGCCTCAGTTTGTGCAGTGCTTTGGTTTATGATCAAATGCCTGCAACGCTCATTCTCACAAGCCACAATTGTACTATGTGCTCAGCGCTAATGTTAGCACGTCAACACGCTAATCTAAGACACCTAAGACGGTGAACATGGTGAACAGCATACCTGCTTGGCATCAGCATGCCATTTTGAACTGGTCTGTGTGTCGATGTCTTCTTCTATGATAAATGCTTTGTGAGATTTTGTGTGATTTGTGTCAAGCACCTGATGCATGTGATTTCTCTGTTGTAAAGCACTTTGAGTTGCAATTGAGTTGCAACAAATAAATAGTCTTAGCATTATTATCGTTATTGTTGTTTATTCTTCATGATTAATCTATTTTTATTCTATTTTTTTAACTAGTACAGGAGTTTTCATGCACATGTGTAAATATTCTAAAATAGTATATTTCTTACCTTCTCGTGTCAGCTTCGTGTAAGCTATGTTTGTTTTGTGATATGTGATTTGCTGGTGCAGCACTGCAATTTCCCTTAAGGGATCAATAAAGTACTTTATCTATCTATTTATCAATCTTATAAAAGTGATGTTGCAACACTTGATAACATTTTTCAATTTCAGTTTAGAAAAATATACGATATAATTTCCAATATTTCTTTACATACAACACAAACTTTCACGTTGACTGTGATTAAGTTGATGCAGGTCAGGATGTCCCTTTATTTATTTATTTATTTATTTATTTTTTTAGATATTTATTTCAGCCCACTTTCTCCCTGATGGCTCAGCCTTCTCAACGGTGACACTGCAGCTTTTCTAATCTCCTGGCTGCTCTCGGCTCCCTACATAAATGTCACAATCGTCTGGTTTCTAGTCTACTTTTAAATCTTTCTCAAAGCATCATAGATCTTTACGGAGAGAATCATTCCTCCCAGTCTCCTCTGGCACATTCCTGCACCTTCAGCACATTTATTTTGTTGAGTCATGAAGCAATCATATGTCAAAATACTTTTGTTATGATGTACTGCTTCCTGTCTGTCTATTTCTTCAATCAGAAAAAATCCTCTACTTCGGAGGATTTATAGGACACATCATAATCTTGACAATTAAAATAAAGATGAATTATGGCGGTCCCATGCTCCGCTATGGGTTTTATCTTATACACAGAGTATTATTCTTAACTCTGAGGGAAGTTTACCAGCCAGAATTTACTTCTCAGCTCCATAAAAAAGTTGATGTACTTAGATTTGAAGATAATGGCCACAGGCTGTTCACATGCAGCCAGACTGCAGGGGCTCAGGCATGAGTCCAGACTAGGCTAAATGCAGCCTGAGCTGATGCCAAAACTGATATGGAGAGGTAAAAATAGAACAGGACATATATGCATATATGAGGAGGTTAAAGTATAGAAGAACTGTGAGATTTAAAGGCTGAAATTAAGCTGGACCTGCATGTGAAAAGCATTGTATTCAAATAAGACACCAACTGAAGTTAATGGAGGAATACTGGGGAAAAAAGAAACATTTATGTCTGATTTGTAGCAAAATCTTTAAATCCAAATGATGCCTTTTAATCCAAAGGTGACAGCTGAGAACAGTGACTCCACCGTGTTTCTGATTGCAGTGTTACTGTAAGCCGTCAGTGTCTCTGCAGCAGCCTCGTCAAGACAAATCTGAGCATTTGAATTCAGCTTTCATCACTCCAACAGCCATGTAGGAAGGTTTGAAAAGAGGAAGCGACCTCAGAGGACTACATGTTCGATTCACACTGTATGAAATCTAATTGGACGAGGTCTGCTGTGCATTCCTGGGTGAGCTGGTCAGACAGTCGGTCCATATAGGGCTCGTCTGAGCTGAGCAGGGCAGGAATGTAGGGAGCAGCCTTCCTGTAAAGGGAAATATTCAGTGAGGATTTAGCCTCGGAATCTCAAACCTGCATGGAGCTGCTCCTGTTTATGCTGTTAATCACTGTGTGTCATCAGGGCACAAGAATCTGCAGGTTTTCATTCCAGCCAATCTGTGCAGCAGGTTATTTCACTGACAACACACACACATACACACACGGTGTGTGCAAACCTGAGCACTTCACCCATGTGTGATCGCTGAATATGTAATTGCTGTTCCAGTTCATTGCAAATGTGATGGATGGGGTTGATGTCACGTTCTTCAACACCAAACTGGGAAATGGCGTCTTTCTTGTCCTGGCTTTGTGCTGTTGAAACAGGGGGCTTACTCAGAATGTTGACACAAAGTTGGAAACAGGCTATTATCTGAAATATAACCATGCGGATAAAGATTTCCATTAAGTGGAACTAAGGGGTCCAGCCCAAACAGGGTTGTCCACATACTTTTGGCCAGATGGCGTAACTGTGCTGTTAGAGTGATATGTAATAAAGTTCAGGGTTCAGAGAAATCATGCTGAAAACACACACGACACACACTTGATGGTCGGTTACAGCTGCCATTGGAAAGACTCCGCTGACGCAAACAACCAGAATTAAATGCAGAGAAATTCAGCAAAATGACAGCAAAAATGACAAACCACCGCAGCAGAAAGCAGGGATTCAGTGTTCACTGTAGAGCGGCGGCAAAATGCATAGATGGATTCTGGCTGGCAGATACTGTATCGTCACTAATACAGCGGATTTGTTGGCAAATATTAAAGAGAGTTTTTTATTGTAGTGGATTCGTCTACAGCACAAGATGCTTTTACTGAATCTCATTTTCAGATAAGTGCTGTCATTTGGAATCACCTTTGATAAAACTGCTCATTGTCCTGCATCAGAATCAGCTTTGTGTGCAAAGTATGCACACGCAGAAGGAATGAGTCTGGTTTTACACTGCACTCGACGTTAAGAACAGTTTATAAGACAGAAACAGACATACAGCTAAAATCTTTGACCGTCTCTTGACCAAAATCTCCCATCAGGCTCAGGGAGGATATCACATGATTAAAAGAGCAACAAACACTTTTCAGACACAAACATGTTCATAAACAGGTTTTAATTTTCTGCCACTTTACAAAAACATTTTTTCTTATTATAATAAGGACAAAATATAGATTTTCTCAAATACAAAATGTCACAAATAAAGAGGATTTAATGGCTCCAGAAACACAACTTCTTGAAAGGCAGAGAAAAAGTGCAGGTGATGACGAAACAGCAGGATTTGGTTCTGTGCTGACTTCTTCAGTCATGATTCATTTTCCAGGAGGACAGCAAAATAAATCAGCTCAGCTGGCAGTTTAGGTTCCAGCATAAAACAACCGAACAATTATTGACTAATATTGACTAACAGTGGACTACATTTAACAACAAAACCTCCAATGACCGACTCGGAAATGAAAATACACCATAAAGTGCCTGCTGTCCTCACAATGCTGGTGTAAATTCCCTCACTCGACTCTACACTGTCAGAGGTGTAGTCAGGGCATTAACAAGTTCGTGTGTGTCAACAGCTGAGCTGCACAGCAAGGACGTGTCCTGCAGAAGGGACACCAACTCAACAGGACCAGGAGGTTCAGTCTTTTCCTCAGTCTCTCTGAGCGATTCAGGCTGCCGGTCCTTTTTGCAGGCCACTTTCTTTGTGTTGTTGAATCCACTGAGCCTGGAAGCCAGAGATCTTCTGGGTCTAGGCCTCTTAAGCTTCTTCCTCTCCGGGTCGTGGACAACTCTGTGACGCTGGAGGCTCTGCCTCGTAGCAAAGGTCTTCGCGCAGCCTGCGTGGGTGCAGGCGAAGGGCCGCAGCTCCTCGTGGAAGGAGGCGATGTGGCTCTCGAGGTTGAAAAGCGTGGTGAATGACCTGTCACAGCTGTCCCTGGGGCACCTGAAGACCACCCTCACGTCAGAGTGGACCCGTTGATGCTGCTGCAGGAACCAAGAGTCCCTGAACACCTTGCTGCACTGGTCGCACTTCAGGATGCGTCTGTGCTGCTCCTTCCTGTGCTTCAGGTACTCTGTCCAGGTCTTTCCTGTGAAGCTGCAGCCCTCCTCCTTGCAGGGGTACCCTCTGTGCACCTTCTCGTGCCTCTTCAGTTTGCTGGGGAAGGTGAATCGCATTTGGCATCCTTCATAAGTGCACTGGTAAGGGGGCACCTCTGTGTGCTGCTCACACATGTGGGACTTGAGCTGCTTGTTCTTCTTGAACTCGAGCCCGCAGCCCTCAGATTTGCAGACATACTTCTTCCGCTCCCCGGTGTGAATGCGGCTGACGTGTCTGGCCCGGTTGGAGTTGGTGGAAAAGGCCTCCTCGCAGCCATCCACGGTGCAGTGGAAAGGCTTCACGCCGGTGTGGCTGAGATCATGGCGCGCCAGGTGGTAGGAGCTACAGAACGACTTACCGCAGCCGTCGCGCTCACATGTGAACGGCTTCTGTCCCGTGTGTTTACACAAGTGAGCGTCCAGTTTCCACTGTTTGTTATAAGCCGCCGGGCAGCCGGGAAACGAGCAAATGTAACATTTTATCGGTTCCGTTTCAGTTTCCATTTCTGCGGCATTGACAGCTAAAGTAGCGACAAAATACTTCGCTCTGCTCTGAGCACGTTTTTCACCGTGACACCGGTACTTCCCACAACCCTCCGCGAAGTGACGCCACTTCCGTAACCTCATTACCCATCAGCCCTCTGATGTGTGGTAGGTGGTTGTTTGTGCAGCTACAAGAGCAGTAAGTATCTTTTGAGTTTAAACTCAACAGTCAGCATGACAGCAGCATTGAAATGGCAATACAGACGGCTTCGTTTGCCGTCGTCATTTAGCTACAAGTTGTTCATATTTGCACGAAGCGAACAATAAAACACGAAGCTAGTAAACTAGCTAGCTAATTGCTAATGCTAGCTTGCTTTAGCTCGGATGTGTTCCCAAACATTGATGGAACAACACACTAAAATCTATCTAAAATCTGCCGGTTGAACGTTTCATTCACCTTGTACAACAATGTAAACGTTTACGGTCGACGTATAAGTGGCTTAACTTGTCTACCAGAATTTGAGTGTTTGTTAGCTTTCCTGCTGAAATTGTTTGTTCGTACTGTATACGACATAACCTTACCATACGCTAAATTTAATGCTCGATGTTGAAGTAACTGTATCCTGTGTAACTCTGTCCTCATTGATGAATATTGGGATAGTATGTCAGTATTACACAATATAATTTAGCAGCACCCCAGTTAGGTTTTTGGCTAGGTGTACCTAATTAACTGGCAAGTATTACTGTCGCATTACATGTAAACTAACTCTTTTTTGTTTAATCTTTTGAGGAAGGTTGAATAAATTGCTGGTGTGGAGATCCAGTCGTCACAATGGTAAGCCATTATGTGCATAATTTACCCGTATCTGTGAAGATGTAGATAATCACAAGGATATAGTATGTTTAAATGATCAATTTGTACTGTTTTCTTGACAGGGTGAAAGAAAAGGAACAAACAAATACTACCCTCCAGATTTTGATCCGGCTAAGGTGTGTATGATCACACAGACCAGTGTCACTCAGTCTTTTCAGTTGTGTATAGATACCGACTTACATTTCCATCGTTCTTTGTTTTTAGCATGGATCCCTCAATGGCTACCATAAAACTCACGCTCTGCGGGAGAGGGCCAGGAAACTGTCCCAGGGCATCCTCATTATCAGGTTAGTGCACCCATTATGTACTGATGTTTGCTCGAGATTGTAAATGTTAAATGGTCATTTACCATACATATACTGACATGCTATCAGATCCGTTAAATTAATTTGTTCTGTCTAAAAAATATATATATTTGTATATATATCAGAATCAGAATCAACAAAGGAATTCTGATTCTGATTCTCATATTTGTTCAAGCAAATGCTGTAGTGCGTGTAATGTGACTGTCTTGTGTATCTAATAAACCTGAAGACATTTAAGATTAATATTATAAAACATAAAATGCTAGACCTAAACAGGACGTTATGGTAAGAACAGGTGTTTTTCATTGACACCCAGCCTGAGTGAATGTGTTTTTGTCCATCAAGGTTTGAGATGCCCTACAACATCTGGTGTGATGGCTGCAAAAATCACATTGGCATGGGTAAGTCAGAAGAAACACATGACCCATGTAGTCGTTTTCAGTCTCACTGTCTCATACACTGTCTTTTAATTTTCATGACACTTATGATCTGCTTGTACAGGGGTCCGTTACAATGCTGAGAAGAAGAAAGTGGGGAACTACTACACCACGCCAATCTACAGGTAAACACAAACAGACAACATTGACCACAGACGTGTGGTCAGTTTACAGTCTGTTCTTCAGGAACACAGAATCATCATGAACCTCTGAGATAAGGTGACTTGAAATGTCAGTTAAAATTTAAGATATTTAAATCTTTTTTGTCTCTCCACCCAGGTTTAGGATGAAGTGCCATCTATGTGTCAACTACATCGAGATGCAGACAGATCCGGCGACGTGTGACTATGTAATAGTAAGCGGGGCAAGCAGGAAGGAGGAACGCTGGGACATGGCTGAAAATGAGCAGATCCTCACCACAGGTAAAGAATCCATGTTTGTTAACCTTAAAAAGATAAATGGTCAGCTCAGGTCAGCACCATGTTTCTTTATGGTATCATTTAGGCAGGAAGTCAGCACCATGACAACAACACAACAAGTTTTTGTTTGGATCGTGCAGCATGTGAAAGTGAACAACCCCTCTGAAACTGAGGATGTCTTGAGGCCTTTCTGTGCAGGGTTGATAGTTTTTCATAAGGACAGAGTCCTGCTTCTAGTTTTTTGCTGCATGATTTTTCTTCTGCATCCTTTTCTGTCTCTAATCTACTCTGTCCTCCAACCCTCTGTACAGAGCGAACAGAGAAGGAGAAACTTGAGACGGATGCCATGTTCAAACTTGACCACGGTGGGAAAGACAAGGAGAAGCTTAAGAAGGCCCTGCCTTCTCTGTCGGAGATCCAGGACCACCAGTCTGGCTGGAAGGATGACTTTCAGCTCAATAGCACCCTCCGCAGGAAGTTCAGGGTAAGATGGTGACTGCTAACTGCTGTATTAATGCTCCCCAAGATGATGTTTATCATTACTTGTGTGTATAGTGTCGCCGTTTTTTGTTGAATATTTCTCCACTCTGCATTGATCAAATTTAAAGTGAGACTGCAAAATTACTCCCCGCAGTACATGAGGGAGTCACGCCAGGTTCAGATTTCTTTTGAAATGTTGACATATTTTGTATTGAACTGAGGGCTCTGATTTAATTGGTGGTACAGACAGAGAAGAAAGTTCTGGCTGAGCAGGAGGAGAAGGACAATGCGGTGAGGATGAGGACCAACCTGTCCATCCCGCTGCTGCCAGAGAAGGACGAGGACAAGAAACTGGCAGCGCTGCTCACCTACCAGGCACCAGACTGTAAGTATCACACACAGGCTCTAAAGTCACACACGCATTTGTGAAGATCTGTGCACCGTAACCCTCTTTAAGGGACTAACAACAACACATTTGAAATGGACGGAAAACATTCTCCTTTGCAGAGTGAGCAATGTCTTAACACTTAGATATTCTTTACTATACATGCATTTAAACAGAGCCAGGTCTGAATTAATAAAACTAATATTACTACGACTCCTCATTATTCCCCTCTCCAATCAGCCTACGACGACAAGCAGCACAGCAAACGGAAAGAGATCTCCTCTCGTTCGTGGTTCAGCGCCACCTCAGGCGCACCCGGAGGTGCTGCAGGAAGTCTGCTCCATAAGCTCGGTCTGCAGGGGAAAGAAGCTGCGGTGGCCAAAGCCCTGGGCTCCTCACACAGCCCCCTGATCCGCAAACGCATAGGAGGACCTGGAATCAAGACTGAACCCTGCGCCACCGTCACTCACAAACAGTCACACCCCCAAATCAACACACGAGACGGAGAGATTTCAAAGGTCACTCAGAGAGAGGAAGCCAAAAGTATATCGCCAACACAAGCGGGTCAGGAGATAACAGAGA
The DNA here is from genome assembly GCF_039877785.1 of Chaetodon trifascialis. Lineage (NCBI taxonomy): Eukaryota > Metazoa > Chordata > Actinopteri > Chaetodontiformes > Chaetodontidae > Chaetodon > Chaetodon trifascialis. Next base: position 9,825,784 of record NC_092057.1, read on the forward strand.
CACGTGTCAAAACCACAGAGGAAGCAGATGAAGGACTGATAAAGGCAAAGGACTCTGGGAAACAGAAGGAGCAGGACAGAAGTTCAGGAGCCGTCACGTCCCTCGTGGCGGACTACAGTGACTCAGATTCAGATCCTGGACAATGAGCCTGAACGATTCTGTTTTCATCCAGTGGAGATCATTAGAAATGTCAGTGTGTCATTTTGTGAGAGCGGAACACGAACGTGAGAAGCTTGTCGCAGCGGCAAGCCTCTGCTGTAACCTGTGCTGCTTTACAAACAGTGGTGGTTAACCCATCTGCCTCTTGGACACAATGGAAACATTCTGCTTTCTACAACAAGCTTAAACTGCTATTTGATGGTATTTAGATATTTAGATTCCCGCATATGTGTGATCATATGACGAAACTGTCAAGCACCTTTAAAATTAAATGCAAAGTACTGTTAAACCGTTGTTGAGTTTGTTACCTAAACTTTATATACTGCTTATATAAGTATATAAGCTTATATACTTACAATCTGCATCACTCAGTGGTGAACGTCAAGTTTGTGACTGAGACGCAGGGTTAAAGAGCAAAGCTGCCAGCCTGCTTTCAGTATTCAGCCACAAAGTCAACCACATGGTAGAAAAGGCTAAAAGAAACAAGGAAATCCAGTTTGAGGGGCCACAGTGTCTGGATTGAGACACATCTGTAGAAATCTAATCGGAATGTGTTTTTTGATGCCCAGGCTTAAAATCAATGTGCATATGTGATAAAACTGATTTGGGCTGGCTCTGCTGTGATTGTTTCTTCTTTTGTGTTAACAGCCTGCATACACACACAGGTGCTTTCGGCTCTTGTTCTTGATTCGACCTCTGCTCAGGTTAAAGTGCAATGAGGAGGTCTAATCGTGCACAACAAATGAAAAGACCTGTGCGGATGACAAAGCTTTCACATCAAAGCACGGAGCACACTTTACACTTTAGATGAACTCAGTGTGACAGCTCATCAGATATCAGTTGCTGGATAATCTATGTAACCGCTGAAATGCTCTGTAATGAGGATAAAGAATCATTCGTTCATAGCCAGTGTAGCCGTGGTACTGCCCTCTAGTGGATGCCATTCTCTGCCGAAATTCATGCTTGACTAAAATGATGTCTCACTTAAAAAGGATGCAAACCCATTGGTGCTGAATGTAATGTCAGTATATTCTAAATAAATTCTCGTGGTTATGAAGTATCGACCTGCAGTGTGTTTGTGTGTCAGGTCAGTGTTATTGATCAGAAAACGTGGCTCCTCGTCTTCCTGTTGACTGTTCAGTGTCTGATGAGGTAAACTGCTCTGCGGTCTGATATAGTCACTGACCGTCTCTCCCGTGGCCACAGTCCACCGAGGCTTCCCGTCAGTCAACATGGCCCGCTGGACGTTACACAACATTTTATTTCTTGTGCTTTTCTGCAACTCTGATGGACAGTTTGAAGCCATGATAAGGTACTTTTCTCTTTCTGCTGTCTGTTAGGACACTTTATGTCTGTGATGTTTTGTTTACTAATGCAGCTGTGTTCTTTACAGACCCCCCTGGCACAACAGGTATGTGTGTGTGCGTGTGTGCACTGTTGATCGTATACACAGTCGTGAGCTTTAGTTTCTGACAGCTGAAGGCATGATTTTCTGAATCTGCTCCCCAGATTTGCGCCAATAGACAGATTCTGGGAACGCCATCCGTAAGTAACCAAAGCTGGATGTAATAGAGAAATAACAGCAATTCAGTGTAAACAATGAAATATGCTGAATTCGCCTGTGCATCAGTGGACTCAATTAAAAGTGAATTAAAACAACCAAGAGCAGCAGTCCAAGCGAGAGTTTGACTGACAGTGATGCTGATTTATTGTTGATGCTGTAATTGCCATCTTCTAACATCTTTAAATCTCACTTTGAATTTTCAGATATATCGTGTTTCCCACCCAAAAATATCCTGAATTCTTCTTAAACTCACAATAATTCTTTATTTCTTTGTATTCGTCTCCTCAGCTGTGGGATAAATGACGGCATACACTGTATTTGATTAAAAATGAGCTGAGTGTCACTGACTTTTCAAGCGTTACTGAATCTGAGTACCATGTGACTTATGCTGCCATGTTAAAATACCACATACTTTATCTCTGCCTTAGCTGGCAGTGCTGTGCCACGACTGAAATAAATGCTTGTTCTGTTTATTTGCAGACCACAAAAGTTTGTCATCAGTTCTACGCCGAGGTATGCCTCGTCCTACCGCCGTTAACAAAACAGTCAAACCGCTACTAAGTGAAGGATGAGATATGTTTCAGCTAAAGCAAATATTGATGTATTATTAAGAAACTTTGTTCTCTATGTATCTAAAACTGTATGCTCTCATTTCCAGTTATGTTATGGGTTAATATGATTTAATTGGACAACTTTGTCTCCATTTTTGTTATAATTTGTGCCAGATTACATATAGCTTTCCTGTAAACTTCATAAGGAATTACAGTTTCATATCAGATCCATTTCTAGGAAATTATTAGGATACTGAAGGACGTGTGAAATAAAGTATTGCTTTCTATGATTGTTGTTGTTATTACAGTAGAGGTTGGGGTAGCGTAGTACATGAGTCAGCTGTTTATGAAGTAGTACTCGTGGTGCTGATGAAATAGAGGGACTTCTGGCAGTACTGAGCGAGGCCTTTGTTTTCCCACAGGTTCACTCTGCTGGCTCCAGACCTGCTGAGGACAGACAGCCCGGAGAACATCTACCTAGAGGCAGACGATGTGTCCAACCCCATCACCGTCTCCATCTCCATCCAGGACTTTGGAAAGACCACCATGCTCCTCCAGGACTCCGTCACACTCAATGTGGAAAATGGATTCCACGCTCTCAAGACTATACAGGTGACTCGCTGGGATCATAAACGAGGGCGTCTATTGGCCCATTGTCATCGTGATGCTTCGTAAACGCCGTCCTGTGTCTGAATCTCACCCAGCTTCCCTCAGACCGTTTGAATCGCGAAGAGAAGAAGAACAAGTTTGTGTATCTGAAGGTGAACTTTGGGGACTTACACTCTGTGGAGAGGGAGCTGATGGTGTCTTTTCACTCTGGATACATCTTCATCCAGACAGACAAACCCATCTACAATCCCGGAGACACTGGTGAGAGCTGAAGACGTTGATGAATGAATGAATGAAAGTTGCCATCTTCTCCAAACAGGTTAACATTGTAAACAGAGGCTTTGACTGCGTCCCAGGCTACACATTCATTAAAAGGCCGCTTCACTTGAACTACTTAGTGTTTGTCCATCATCAGGGATGAATGGATGGCCTGCAGCCAATCAGAATTGAGTATTGACCCAGATGGTATAAGTAGTCGTAGTAATGATAACATTACACTGATGTACGAATCATGAAAACTGTGAGTGTTTTTCAGTCCCTTTGTCCTTTTCTCTGTCCTTCTCCAGTTCGGTTCAGAGCCTTCGTGTCCTCTCCGGTCTTCAAGGCCTTTGACACATCCATCACAGTAGATATCCAGGTAAACAAGTAAACGATTAGGGGATTATTCATGGGTTCATGGGTTTTGATAGATTTTCTGTCATCCTGTTGAGTTATAGGTTGTATTAGCTTAAAAGACCTGCGTGTGTGTTTCAGAATCCAGACGGTGTGGTGGTTAAACAGATCTCCAGGATCAGAGCCGTTGGTGGCGTCTTTGGACACACTTTTCCGCTCTCTGAAATTGTCAAGTAAGACCAGCTTAGTTGACTCCTCTTTCAGATGAACTCGAGGGACGTTAGCTGAGCATTCTCACCCTTTTTAACCGCTAAATTGTAAATTCCTGGCTTTGCATAATATGTTGAGGAGGGTAAGAGTGTTATTCAGTCAATGTTTTCATCCAGAATCACCCAGAACACCTAGAACCAGCAGCTCAGTCAGCATTTAATTTGTGATTTTTAGTGAAATTTCTCAAAAACTATCAACAATTGGGTCAAAATTCCATGTTTACGCTTAACCAAATGTAGCATGCTAACATGCTAACATTTATTTGTCATTTGCACGGCTACAGTCTCAGTCTTAAAACAGAATGTTTTCCTCTGTTTCACACGCTGTCTCTGATCTGACCGCATGTCTGTGGCAGTGAAGGAACGTGGACGCTGACGGCAAAGTTTGACCACTGGCAGCAGAACACGTTCACCTCCCAGTTCGAGGTGAAGAAATACGGTGGGTGAAGCTAAACCGAGCTTACATCAGCTCTACATGACGACTTTACTCGTGCCACCCCTGCATAAGTCAGTGCTCCCGTTGGGCCGCCCCAGTCAAAAACCTCTGGACGTACTGCTGCTCTCCAGCTGTGAAATGCTACATGATATATCTTCATGATGTGTTGTGTTTCAGTGCTTCCTGCCTTCAATGTCACCTTGACGACCAAGAAGTCCTTCCTCAACCTGGATGACAGCGAACTGGCAGTGGAGATCTCGGCCAGGTCGGTCTCACACACACACACACACACACACGCACACACACACACACGTTTGTTATGCCGCTCTAATTCATCATGCATCCTTCAGCCAGATTCACTCACTGTCCAGCTGAATAAAACCCGCTGGCTGTTGTGACCGTGTTTCAGGTACCTGTACGGGCAGCCGGTCCAGGGGACGGCCTTTGTGGTGTTCGGAGTGAAGATCAATCAAGAGATGATAAGGTTGCCTTCAGTGAAGCAGCTGTCAGATGTAAGTCACTGCTCCATCCCAAAACTCACCAGTTACTGTCATTACAGGTGCTGCCATGAAATTTTCCTGCAGCACTTGCGAGCGACGTCATAATACTTTGCCATTAAACTCCACTCATGAAGACCGTGGGGTCCTGTTGTAGCTCCATAAAAAGCTTGTCAGTGGACTTTGAGCCAAGAGTTTTCTGAATTTCTAAATATTGGTTGATAATTTCTTTATTAATCGCTTTTGTTTCTGTCAAAGGTTGTGAAAATTCCTCTCTGTGTTCTCTCGCAGCTTGATGGAGGAGTCGTCAAACTGAGCATGGAGGAGATCAAGACGGCGTATCCCAACGTCAGATCTCTGGTGGGCAGCTCCATATATGTCAAGGCCTCAGTGCTCACCAATTCAGGTGAGAACGTCACGGCAGGAAAAAGAGCAAGAAGTCAAATTCTTTACCATCAGTGAAATCAGTCAGTGGAAATAGTCACTGAGAAAATGTGTCCACAAAAAGAGGACACAGGAAACATGATGTCAAACAAACTGTGACGTGGGCTGCGTTTGATGCTGCATGTCGTCACACCTGCTGAGCTCATTGTTTGCTTTGTTCCTTGTACCACAGCTCAGTAAGACCGAACTCTTCAAGATGTCGTAATCAGACAACACTTTGTTTTTTCCCGTTGGTCCAGAGGACAGACCTGAGTCATCCAGTCTGTCCTCTGTCTCGGCTTTTGGGAAATGTGGGTTGCTTCACAAAGCTGTGATGAGTTAGAAAAAGTTTTCAAAGCAAAAGTTCATTTTTTTGGATTAGATAACTGACAACAGCAGCAAGTCCAGAAATTTAGGGACATGAAAGTGAGACACTTATTTCTTTTCACTGCTGATGGACCCTGTCTTTCCTCCTGTGCAGGCAGTGATTTGGTTGAAGCAGAGAAGACCGGCATTAAAATTGTTGAGTCTCCATACGTCATGTCCTTCAAAGACATGTCAAAGTACTTCAAGCCAGGCCTGCCCTTCGACTTCACAGTACGGACCACCCTCTGCATCAACGATCTGTCTGCCACACATGCATATTTCCTCTTCATTTATTTTGCCCAGTGTCTTGTGTTAACATTTTTCCCCAACCTGTTCAGATCCAGGTGAGCCACCATGACGGCTCCCCGGCCCGTAACGTCCTGGTCAAGTTGAATCTGCTGAACACGCCTCTGGTCGTCTCCACCGGCACCACCCAAGCCACCGTCAACATGCCCAGTGACCAGCGCCCGCAAACCATCACGGTTAGCACGACTGCACACGCCTGAGCTCACAGAGCTTCACCCACCTGTCGCTGACATTTCATAAAAATAATCCTCAGATGTAGCCCCAGTTTGATGTACTGCATGTATTTGTGGGTCAGTTGTATGTAGCTTAAATAAACATTTTCTCCTGTGTGTGTACCCATGAGGCCTTTGGACACCAGGACATCTATCTTGCTGAGACAAAACTGTCACAAACCTCACTTTGTTTTTTTTTATCTTGTCTGCCAGGCTGAGACCGTCCAGGCTGACCTGAGACCAGAGCAGCAGGCCAAACAACAAATCACTGTTCAGCCACACCTCACCTTTAACCGGGGCAAGCAGAATTACCTGTACATCTCCACGGGGACCAACAGGGTGTCTCTACGAGACAGACTGTCCCTGAAGCTGAACATTGTTGCTGCAGACCAGACAACCAGAAAATTCATCAAACACATCACCTACCTGGTGAGACAAGAACTCCACGTCACATTTCCAGCAGGCTGACAAAGACGTGCTGATCAGGACTTTCTGCTCAAACTCTCTCAGGTGCTGAATAAAGGCAAAATCATCGATGCTCAGCGTATGGATGTGAGCAGTCAGCTGCTCACCAGCATCGGGCTGACGGTCACCCCAGAGATGATGCCGTCCTTCCGTTTCGTGGCCTTCTACAGTATTCCCTGGGCGGGACACGAGGAGGTGGTGTCGGACTCCATCTGGGTGGATGTGGTAGATTCCTGTGCTGGAGGGGTGAGATCGGCTCTCAGAAGTCACTAGAATTTGTTCCGTAGCTGAGAAAGTTCAGCGACTCACTGCTTGTGTATTCTGTATATCCCCATAAAGAGCTCCAGTGTGACCATGAACACACACGCTGCAGTTTGTTTGGACTCGATCTAACATCCGCTGTCCTGTTCTCACAAATACTCACCAGCGCGCCCAATGCGTGTTAATCCACGTCTGAAAATAGTCCCTTACAGATGAACTCTTTAGTGCTGTTTAAGTAACGTTTACTAAAAACTACAGCTGTTTTGGGAGCCATTTAAAATATGAAACTATATAACTGTGGCCTGCTGTAAAGGTTTATGTTTCCAGTAGGAACCAGTGGGTTTGGCCTCAGGAGTGAGTGAACTGAGGGATGGACTAACACGTTGTTGGTTTTTGGCCTTTTTGTGGGTTTTGTATTGACAATAAGATGTAGAATAATGTCCTATTTGCTTGTTTGCGTCATTATTTTGAATGTGGCCAGTACCAGTCTAGTAAATGACTATTTTCTGCTCTTCAGGTTTTTGTTCATCCTTGTGTCGATGCACTTTTGTTCACTCTCTCTTCCAGCTGACAGTCGGGCCGGCGGATGGCATACATCGAGACTACGCACCCGGAAAGACCCTTAGGTTTCAGGTCAGAGGTGACCAGGGGGCGAAGGTGAGCCTGGTGGCTGTGGACAACGCTGTGTTTCTGCTCAGAAAGGACAGACTTACACAGAGCAAGGTGTGTGTTGGTGGGTGTATTTGAGGGTGTGGAGTAACTTTTCTAGCAATGTAATAAAATGACACAATGATATGAAAGAAGGACAAATTCTTCATTTTGCACCTTGTGACACATTTTGTACACGTGGAACAGATGACAGTATAAATCTTACTTGCTCAATTTGTTTTCAATATAATCTATTCTTTACAAGTATGTATAATAATTATTAAAGTTAGTTTTCAGGTGCCATGATGGAATACATGTGTCACAAGCCAACATTTTATTGTTGCACGATGCTGCATCAGGAGTGTTTTGCATTTAAAGTGTTATACTGAAACTCAGAAACAGAACTGCAACAACCTCATGCCACCTCGTCCACAGATTTGGGGCGTGGTGGAGCACGGAGACATCGGCTGCACTCGAGGGGGAGGCAGAGATGCTGCAGCGGTGTTCTCAGACGCAGGATTGCTCTACGCCTCCAACGGCCGCTTCAAAACCCAAATCAGACAAGGTACCTAAGAGCAGCACGCAGCAGCTGCCTGCTCGGCCCATGACTTTGAGTTACTCTGATATATTATACTATTGTTGCCTTTTTCTAGTGAAGGAAAGAGACTCGTTCCAGCTTCAACCCTCAGACTGAGGATTACTTTATGTGCCGTGAAGTAATCCTTTTCACAAACTAGCAGATGTTCTAATAATTGTTTATCATTGTAGTAGTTTTTATTGTTTAGTGAAAATTGTTGTGGTTGAGTGAATGTTTACCAGTCTTTCTCATTTCATCTGATACTGTTCACTCTAAAAATAATATTCTGTTATCATTACACCAATAAAGAAAACAATACAAAAAAAAACATGATTTCTAAAATTCACAAAGCAGTTGCTGTAAAAAGCAGTTCTAATCCCACGATTTAAAAACACTTACCCAAGTAAAAGTATGTAAGTATAATCAAGAAAATGTACTTAAAGTACAAAATTGATCAAATAAAATAAGCATAAATCAATAAAAAGTAAAATAAGAAGCACTCAGTTTCAACCAAAATGGGCTCTTGAGTTGTTACATTATTGCATTTATAAATTAAATTCTTCTCATTAATGCAGGAACATGTAAGTTGCATTGTAATGTAATGTTGTGATGTTGTAGCATCATTTTATTCATTTCTTTGTACTGTTGGCTGGTTTAATTTACTGCATAACAATGCATTATATTTCATCTACTCAGAAGTTTTTAAATCCTCCATCTGCAAGTAACTAGTAACTAAAGTCAAATGAAATGTTATTAAGTACAATATTTCCCTCTGAGATGTACTGGAGTAGAAATAGTAAGAAGTAGCATAAAATTAAAATACTCAAGTGAAGTACCTCAATTTTCCCCTGTAGTACTATAGCTGATAAAAGGTAACTGTGTCAGTTGTTTGAATCACTGTTTGCGTTTGAGGCCGCTGGCAGCCATGTTTGCGCTGCGTGTTTGCTCAAAGTGAAGCAATACTGGAGATACTATGGTTGGATATAGTCTCTAAATAAGTCAGCCTGTGTCTGATGCTGTATGTCACTTTAAGCCCATAATGAGCTAAAGCTGTCAGATGTGGTTAGTGAGATTCACAACAAATTCACATTACAAGAAGCCAATAATAAAGAGTGCAGGACCCAAAGCCTCTGTGGCGAACGCTAAGTCACACTGAAGTCTGATATAATGTCATTATTTTTGGACCAATATGCATAATGTTAATTTGTAAAAGAGATAAATAATGATAAGCAAAATGATTGTACATCAAGGTTAAAGATGTTTGTCTCCTCTCCGCAGCCCTGCAGTGTCCAGGCCCAGCCAGAAGGAGGCGCTCTGCTGAACTGTTGCAGCGTAAAGCCCAGCTGGGTGAGTGTCCTCTACCCGCCAACGGTTTGTTTAGCTGGGTGCAGGTCTGAGGGAAAGCTTAGTTCCCTGCTTGTCCTCCCCTGTGCCTTGAAATTTCTCACCTTAAAGCTGAATTAATTGCATTATTAGCATCTTGTAGAAGAACTGCACCAAAATTCGGAAGTTGTTATTGCCTAAGAGTGATCCAGCAGACAGCAGAGTTGTGTTTTGTCTACCTGATGAATGCTAGTTCAGCTTTCACTCTCTTTTAAGCTCTGGTTAGTTCTCCACCGTAGACTGTATAAAACATGGACGTGGCCTCTGTGGCTCCTGAGGAGACATTGCGAAGCTCCGTGTCAGCGGCTCCAGCTGACTCCATCAAACTCCCAGCTAATCTTAAAATGGGAAAAGAGGTGGAGTATGGGTGGAGCTGAGGCTAAAAAGCTAAAAAGTTGCTTAAAGCTGGGGAGTTTGGCGATAATTGGGTTACACACCGACAGCAACACATTTCATTGTCATGTCATTAATTGTTGAAATGAAAAAGTATTGTTAGTATTGACGACTGTGCTGGTTCCCTCTCGTCCCCCGTTGTGCCTCCAGAGAGCCACTACAAGGAGAAGCTCCAGCGTCGGTGCTGTAAGGACGGGCTCAGGGAGATCCTCATGCCGTACTCCTGTACGAGACGCTCCCTCTACATCACAGAGGGCTGGGAGTGCATCCGGGCTTTCCGCTACTGCTGCGCCACTTACAAGAACCAAGTATTTGACACCGAGATTCCCACCACCCAACCACCTATGACCACAGCTCCCCCCACCACCTCCACTCCACCCGTGCCAACTCTTCCACGCCACGGGTTTAGTCCAGTGGATAGACATAAGATATTGCTCTCCCCACATAGATTCAGTAAGTGCTGGTTCTCATTGGTTCTCTCATGTCATTAGTTTTGCAGGTGTTTTTGTCATGACTCCACAGGGCACCTTACATTGTGCAGGAATTTGTTGAGTGTGGGCACGGAGACATTAACAGCTTCAAGATTAATATTTTAGAGATATTTAATGAGAGGTCAAGACCTGCTGATCATATGTCAATTTGTTCACATAGACTGGGCTCGTGAGCATGGAGCAAGAGTCACCGCTATGGATTCGAAGATCTATACAAACGCAAACCGAATGGCAGAAGAAGAAGAATATGCGCCTGTCGCAGTGGCATTGGGCGAGGAGGACGAGGAGGACGAGGATGAGGAGGAGGAGGAGGAAGAGTGGGAGTACCTGGATGAGACTGACGTGTATCTGCGATCCAAGTTCTACGAGTCCTGGCTGTGGATGGATATTAACCTGCCCAGCCAGGTAGACAGAGACGGGTGAGTGTAAGATTAGAGTGAATACGGCTGTCGGAGAGAAGACCTGAGCTGTGACTGCAGTGAAGTCTGGGAGTGTGTGACTCACTTTGTTTGAGTCCATGATTCATCTCTGCAGGAACAAGACAGTAAACATCCCATAAAGGTGACACAGAGCTTAAGTGAGGCAATAAGAACACAGTATGTTGTCTCTGTATGTGCAGTTTTAAGATCCTGGCATGCAGCAGTGGTGGTGTCCAAATGTCGCACCTGGTTGCGCCTATTCGCACAGCTTTGAAAATGCTGGAATGGACCAGTAAATGGGTCCCCAAAAAGACCAAATCCAGCCAGTGACAGTTAGCATAACAGGCCTAAGGAGTAGATCAGGGACGATCCAAAGCTTGTGACTCTGTTTCATCATGTGAGACAAAGCATGAAACGCTGTGAACTCCCCGCATTGCATCACGTTTTGTTTGGTCAGTGATAAAAGCTGAGTAAACAGCTCAGAATCAACAATACTGACACACATTACACAAGCACTGATCTCTGTTACTCTGTCCTGTACTGCAGCTTGTGTGTGCGCGCGCTGTGTCCTCGTTTGCATTGTGAAACACATCAATCTTCCAAAGCTTGCAACGTTTCTGTTATTGTTTATCACCCAGTTAATGATTTACAAGTTAGCTGAGGACACTGTAGTATGATGCAAAAAAATACAATGTGTTTAAATCTCAGGCCTTAATTTCACTTTCATGCAGTAAATATACTGCTGGTGACAACACACTACTCTGATCAACAGGCTGGCATCTAAGAATGTGGATAATCCGTTACCTGACAGCATCACAGAGTGGGGACTTCTGGCCATCAGTTCTTCACCTCACACAGGTATGAGGAGGAAGAGGAGAGTGAGGTGGTCGTCAAGGTGCAAATAAAATGGATCACATTATCAGAATGAGAATTGGCTTTATTGGCCAAGTATGTGTGCACATACAAATTTGACTGCAAAAGCAGCAAACCTAGTTCTTAACTCTACAGTTGGCTGAAAAAGCAATGGCTGACCAAACTGTCCAAAAGGGACTACAACATATACTAATATGCATTCATACATGTGCAGGAGACGCTTCACTGGTGTGCTTCTGAATGTCTGTAGGTTTCTGTGTGGCCGAGCCTTACAACGTCAAAGCGTGGAAGCAGTTCTTCGTGGACCTGAAGCTGCCGTATTCAGTGGCGAGGAACGAACAGGTCGAGATTAAAGCCGTCATCCACAACTACGGCTACGACGACCTGCATGTAAGGAAATCACCTCGAAACTGCGCAATCACCTCCTTCTTATTCTGCCGGGGAATTTAGTAAAATTTAGAATTCATATTCTACAACAGGAATAACCTGTTAGATAAAATTTAAAAAAATCTCTCTTTCCAGTAATAGCAGCCATGTTCGTTCTATGAGGCTGTACTAGCTAGCTAAATGCTAGTGTCAGCATGCTAAAATGCTCACAGTGGTAATGCTAACATGCTGATGTTTATCAAGAAAAGCTGTGAATCACCAAAGTTATTACAGTTCATCCTCGGGGAACCATGAATGCTTGTGCCATCTAATGCATCAAATAGTTGTTGAGCTATGTTAATGTAGACCAAAGTGATCAAGTGATGAACAGCAGTAACACTGCCATGCCGCCATAATTAAATAAATCTTGAGCATTTGTGACTGTGCTGTGACTGGTCTCCGTTCAGGTGAGGGTGGTGCTGATGAAGACAGAGGACATCTGCAGCGTTGCCTTCAAGGACAAACACACACAGGAAGTGACGCTGCCGGCTGGCTCTTCCATTGCGGTGCCTTACACCATCGTTCCGCTGGCTGTGGGGAAACTCCCTCTGGAGGTGATGGTGGTCGGCAGAGACTTGATGGGAGGAGACCGCATCCAGAAATTTCTACGGGTGGTGGTGAGTCACCCGTGATGACGATGTCATGGCAGCATCGTCACATTTCTTTGCTCTTCTAAAAACAGTCTCAGCCACTGAAACAGGAAAGTTGATATTCTGGATTCTAAGATGCGCTTTTCTCAACTCAATCAGATGGACGGAGTGCAGAAGACTGAAGTCTGGAGTGCTGTGTTAAACCCGTCCGCAGAGGGAGGTAAGAAGATCACGCTGATATTCCACATTTATGAGATGGTTCAGCCTCTAATTCTGGTGTTCTGTCGTGGACACAAAATTGACAAATCAAAGCTCATTTCTCTCTTTCACTGTACTGTTGATCTATTATGACCTGAAATAAATATTCATTTCTGTTAATTTGGTTTTTGATTTAATTTGCAATGAGTTTGGGTTCATGCACAGTGTTGATTGGGTTGATTAGCTCCTGTTTGAAGGGTTTAAACAGCATTAAAATCCCTCTAACAGGAGTTACTTGGATTACTTGTTTCAACTCTGCCAGATGTTTCCAGCACCAGTCCTGTTGGGCTCTGACATGTGCATGTTTTTAAATTTTTTTCATTGTTTCTTCAATTCATTGAAAAAACAGTAAATGCTATTATTCAATGCTAGAGAAAGGATAGACTTCTGTGATGCTCCAGCAAAGGTGATGCATATTTTTGAATGCTCCAGTTTTGAGATAATTCATTTTTAATGAGAGGTTTTCCACACAAGTTCACGGCTCAATAAATATACAGACACAGCAGGCGTTAACTTTTTTCACTTTTAAGGCTTATGTTATGAAGTTGAACTTTCTGGATCTGTTTGGTCCACCACAGGAAAGCAGACGGTTTTTGTGGGGAAGATCCAGTTGGAGTCTGTTGTGCCGAACTCTCAGCCAGAGACATTCATCAATGTCAGAGGTCAGTCCCTAACAGAGCAGTGATAAGGATGAATAATGAAGGAGGGAGAGTGGACTGACTCCTCCTCTCCCCTCCAGGTAATGTGTTGGCAGACAGCATTGATAACTCCATCAGCGAGGACTCTCTGGCCTCTCTCATCCGGATGCCCGGCGGCTGCGTGGAGCAGAACTTGGCCACCATCACGCTGCCACTCATCGCCACCCTCTACCTGGAGCGAACCGGCACCTGGGAGAGTGTAGGGGTGCAGCGTAAGGCTGAGGCCCTCCGATACATCAGGAGAGGTGAGAGAGAAGGAAAGATCACATGGATGAATGGATGAATGAGAAGATGAAGGATATCCAAAAACAGATAGGTTGGATGGACTGCTGTATGTGTTGAACGTGGATGGATCGATGGTTGAAAGAATTCTGCTGATTTTTTAGATTTGCTCATATATGTGTGTCAGTGCGTATGTGGGTGAATTGTGGATGGAATGATCTAAGTGTGTGTGGGATGGATGGATATACACGTGGATTGTCGGAGGGATGGATCCAACATATATATATAGATGGATGGATGGATGGATGGATGGATGGATGGATGGATGGATGGATGAATGGATGGATGGATGGATGGATGGATATGCTGATAGGTGGATGGATGCACAGATGGCCAAATGGCTCATTGGATACATGAATGGATACATGAATCAGCTTGGATGAATTGCTAGCTGGACGGGTGGATGACAAATGTATAGTTGGTTGGATGGATGGATGGATGGATGGATGGATGGATGGATGGATGGATGGATGGATGGATGGATGGATATATTGACAGATGGATGGGTGTATAGATGGATGATGGATGGATGCACAGATGGCCAAATGCCTATTTAGATGCATGGATGGATACATGAATCAGCTGATATGTAGTTGGACGATACAGCAATGGATGAATGGAAACACAGTTGGACATATGGACAGATGGGTGAGTGGTTGATGGATGAACTGCAGCCCGGGTGGACAGATGGATGACAGATGGATGGCTAGTGAGCTAGATGGATGATGAATGAAGGGATGATTTTAGAATAGGCTTTGCTTTCATGATGAATGAGTGAAGATCTCCCTCACATCCCATCTTTAAATTCTTCAGTGCTATTTTGTGTCTTCAGGCTATGAGAACCAGCTGGCATACAGGAGGAGTGATGGCTCTTACCCCCCCTACAGGAGGGAAGGTGCAAGTACATGGTACTGTCACAATGTCACATTTTACATATTCCTCATTATGTTAGAGGTTTGGTTTTAAAGAGACCAAAGGCTGATCACAGTGCATCTGAATGTCAGGATCACAGCGTACGTGGTGAAAGTTTTCTCCATGGCTCACTCCATCATTGGCGTCAGCGAGCACCAAGTGTGTGACCCTCTGCTCTACCTGGTGAAGAACAAACGCCTGGGGATAAAGGGCTTCAGAGAGGACAACCCAGTTTACAGCACCACCATGACCGTGAGACAGTAAAGTAAATTCACTTAAATTGAATTGAATGAATATCAAAGTAATATAACAGCACGTCTGCATGTGTGTCTCCAGGGCGGTATGCGTGGCGACGACCCCCAGATAACCCTGACAGCCTTCGTCCTCATAGCGCTCTCTGAGGCCAAGCAGGCCGGGATTACCTGCAATGACTCAAACGTGAACATGAAGGTGAGTCCCAACAGCGAAATGAGCTTGTGCCAAGCAGGTGTATTTCACTGCTTTTCCATCGGTGGTGTCGTCAGTAGTTGTACTTAAAGCGTGTGTCTGCTGTAGGTTGTTACCCGGCTGACAGCTGATTACCTGAAGAGAGCTCTGGTGACGCAGGGCAGGAGACCGTACACCGTGGCCATCGCCTCGTATGCGCTGGCTCTGCTGGGGAAAGCTCATCCCTTCAATCCCACACAGGTTTTGCTGGGAGCTGCAGGTCCAGGTGTGGCATTTGTACAGTTCAGAGAATCTTACCTGCCAAGTGACTCATGGTCCCTTTAACGCTGCTTCAGTCTGACTTCTTACTGTTCTATACCCTCCTCTTCCCTCTGGTTTCCACCTCATGCAGTCAGTGTACAGTTCAGGCCTATCAGACACTCTTATTCAGAGTAAATGCAACACTCACGCAAACATTTGACAGTAAACTGAGCACCATTAGGTGAATTACACCCCTCCTCTCTGTCCTCCAGGACGCAACCACTGGCCCGACCGTCACAACACCCTGTTCACGCTGGAGGCCACCGGCTATGCCCTGCTGGCTCTGGTCAAGCTGGGACGCATGCAGGAAGCTGCTTTGCCTTTTAAATGGCTGAACAACCAGCGGAGGAGAGGAGGAGGCTTCGGCTCCACTCAGGTAACAGCAGGGCGAGGCTGGTAGCTGAGCTGAACTCTGCAAATCCAACCAGGTCTGACTTGTCTTGACTCACTGTTACGGCTCTGGTAAAGCGGAAGTTTATTCGAGTCCATTCGGACTGCTCAGATGAAGCTCATTGATATGAATGAGGTGGACAAAATAAAAGAAACACCTGTCAGTATAACACTTTTGGGCCTTTCAACTGCAGACGCAGAATCACAGAACCTGTGATACCAACAGAATTTCTGAAAGTATCTCAGATTTGAAGCCACAATATTTCACTCAGGATAAACTTTTTGAAAATGTTTCATGTATTAGCTAAATTGGTAAAAATTGCCATACAGCAAATAGTCACTACATGGTTTCTGTCCTATTTCTTGCTGTAAAAGTCTTGTTAAGCTAAAAAAAAGAGTCACCAGTTAAATAGGACAAACAGCTCTGATGAAATGAGTAGTTACAGTGAGGCAAAAAGAAGAAATTACCCCAAAGTACAGTGAAAAAATGTCCTACAGTCTCTGCTTTGCTCCTGTCTTCTCCCAGTCCACCATGGTGGTGCTCCAGGCGCTGTCGGAGTACCTGATTAACAAACCTCCTCCTGATGACCTCAGTCTGGATGTGGACGTCAGGATTACAGGACGCAAAGAAATCCGCTACCATTTCGACCCCGACACCGCCTATGCTGCACGCTCCTCCAGGGTGAGAGACGTGAATGCAGGAGACGGTGGGAGTGGATCGTGTCTCCCGCTCGATGTTCAGAAAATCAGCACAGCTCACAGCTGAGTTTTCTAAACTTCAGGGAGCTTGGAGGATGTTTTGGGAGTGGATTGTTGATGCATTTTTTTCAGATGACCAAAAATATCTTCTTCTCTGGTGCTTATGGTCCGTAGTTACCTGCTGATCTTAGTTTGGTGGTGGAGGCCCGAGGGAATGGACAGGGAATACTGGAGGTACCATCACATTTTTTTATATACATACTTTATATACGAATGGAATCAGTGCTTTTATAACACAGTGAAATGTGTGAAATCCATTCATTTTCTTTCAAAATGCTTCATTTTTTTTATACATACCGTCATTTCCAGACTATACTGAATATAAGCCGCACCAACTAAATTTAGAAAGAAAAAATATGTGTACATATATAGGCCGCATTTGTCTATAAGCCGCAGGTGCCCGCATTGTAACATGAGATATTTAAAATAAAATAAATGTTTTTTCCAGTTTCTGTAACACGGCAGTAACACGGCAGTAAAACGACAGTAAAAGTGCATTAACACGGCAGTAAAACGACAGTAAAAGAGCAGTAACACGGCAGTAAAACGACTGTAAAAGTGCAGTAACACAGCAGTAAAACGACAGTAAACGTGCAGTAACACGGTTGGTCAAAAAACATAACCAGCCTAGCAGCCGTAGCCTGTTAGCCTACCAGAAAACACAATCAAACTAGCGTCTTCCTCGGTGCATTATCCCGTCTGTCTTGCTCTTGTGTTTCTAGCTAGAGTGCCCCCTGGAGGCCGTTAGCCCGTAAAAATCTATAGATTAGCTGCTTCGTTGTTTAAGCCGCAGGGTTCAAAGCGTGTGAAAAAAGTAGCGGCTTATAGTCCAGAAATTACGGTATATGAATCTTTTTTTTTTGACTGTTTTGTTTCTTGTGTGTCTCTCTTTTGTTTTACACGTGGTGTCCCATTCTGCGACTTGAACTTTGACTCAAGGTCGTGACCTATTACAACCAGCTGCATGAGGTTGATGAGAAGATGCCCTGCAAAGACTTTGAGCTCAACGTCAGCATTGAAGAATCCAGCGGTAGCTCTCACTCCGTGTCATATCTGTGTTGCTTTTCAGTGCTGCTCTCTGTCCTCTTACTGGAAGCCAAATGAAGTCACTTTGCCACAACAAGATTATATTTCTCTTGGATTGTTCCATTTCTTTGATATGTTAGAAAGAAATAACCAAAAACACAATTACAACAACATGGGGGCATGACATAACACAGAAAAGTTATCATTAATGAACCTGTTATGACATCATTACCATTAATAAGACAAGAATAAAATACCATATGTTCTTGTGTAACTTGGTTTCTGTGCCATAACAGAAAAGCCTCCGGCAGACGTGGAAAAATCCTACCAGATGTCCATCAAAGTCAGGTGAGTTAATGTTATTGTCTTAATTGACTTTAATTCAACTTGAAGAAAAGGACTAAAATGTTCTTAGGCACAATATTTTTTGTTATTGATGACATATCTCATCAGTGATTGGCTAGACTGCTGCCTCTATCAACCATGTCTGATAGTCCCCTGTAGTTCTGATCAGCAGATGGTGAACTGGACGCTCTCTTTCTGTTGACATCCTCTCGGGTTTAGCCTCAGCTCTGCTCTCTTTGTATCCCACAGGGCTTTAGGACCCACAGACGTCAGGATGGTGGTTCTGGATATAAGTCTGCCCACTGGCTTCACCCCAGAGAACTCAGACCTGGAGATGGTAATCAGCCTTTACAGCTGGGGCGAAAGAAAATCTGCAGTCTTACAGCAGTCAAGATTATCCTCATATAATCCTTACATTTTCAGCATAAAAATGATTAAAGTAAATTAAATTGATTAAAAATCTTAATGGGGAAATGTGGGGTATCTTGATATATGGAGCAACATGCCAATCGATCCCCTTCATATCGAAGTCTCTGAACTGTTTCATCAGCGATGATGACTTGTGACTCTGATTCTGTGTGTTTGTCCAGCTGTCAAACTCAGTGGACCGTTACATCAATAACTTCCAGATTGTCGATAACCTGAGTGACAGAGGTTCTCTCATCATCCACCTGTTCAAGGTAACACACCGAAGAGAATGATCCACCTTACCTGTTTTTACCTGAGGGAGTCTGACTGGCTGCTTCACGTCTTTGATTTTACATCTCGGTCAGTCAGCTTCATGGAGCTCTTCTCTGTTGCGCTGAATCCTCCTCCTCTGTCCTCCTTTCAGGTGTCTCACAAAGAGCCAGAGATCCTGATTTTCAGGCTTCAGCAGAACTTTAAAGTTGGCCTCCTCCAGCCGTCCTCAGTTACCGTCTATGAGTATTACAACCCAGGTAGAGAGCACATCCCGACCATCGCAGCTGATGTCACATTACTGCCGAGCTCAGCATGTCACCAAAAGAATTCTGTCAGACCTTTTTATGATATTTTAGACTTATATCTACTGATACAACAGTGTGATTGTGGGCTGGCCCTCAGTCCCACCTTCCTGCCTCTCAGCGGGTTACGATCCACTGCAAGCGTTTATGATAATAGAAATAATTCACTCCCAAAACATCTGAAACATCAATGAAAATCCGACCTGAGACTCGGCTCTCACCACACATACTAACAAAACAGAATATATCCCGTTTATTTATTGTACTGTAAGCTTTCAGTGTGATGGCGCCAGGTGTCATATCCCTGCTCTCGTCACAGATCACAGATGCAGTCGCACCTACACTCCCAGCGAGGACAAAGAGGGGCTCAGTCACATCTGCAGGGACAACGTCTGCCGCTGCACGCAGGGTAAACCGCGCACGTGTCAGCGGATGTGTGCGTTGATGGCGTCTGCTATTTTATATTCATTTCTTTATTCGACCTCCAGGTGACTGCTGTGTCTCCAAAACCGACAGTGAAAACTTCCCAAACAAAGAAAGGGAGACGTTTGCCTGCAAGTCTTTACACCACGGTGCGTTACCACACACTCACACGTGCACACGGCTGAACTGCTCTTGGATTTAATGCTTTTACATCATTCCAGTGTGAGCTGCCAAAACTCAAGATGCTGTCTTGAGTGATCACAGCAGCACAGTATTTTATAGAACTGTTAACACTATAACAGCTATTGAGCAATTTAGAGGCTGCATTTAGAAGAAATCTCTACTAGCAGATATCAAATGAAATGGGGGAAACTGTATATGTGATGTGTAATAATTAATTTATCTGCTGTTAGCAGGATTACTAATATTTTTTTTTTATAACCTCCACCAAGGAGGCTATGTTTTCAGTCTTGGTTGTTTGTCTGTTTGTATGCAGGATTTCAGAAAAACTACAGGCCCGATTGGTGAAATGGTCAAGCGTGGGCCAAAGAAGAGCAGTTCAGAATCACTAGACAGAGTTATTTTTCATTTTTGCTAACATTGCGAGATTGAGCAGAAGAGTGGATTATTATCCTTGGTGGTGGTCCTTCGAGTCATTCCTCTTAATTACGATATAGACACACCAACATGCCCATTCATAATACAGTTTTAGTAATGTTTGCTGCAGTTTGCATATGCATTATTTCTTATGCATGCAAAAGGTTTGACCCCTCTGTGGCGATAGAAGAGCGGTCAGCACGGCAGAAACGTTAAGACAACATCAACACATCAGTCATCGCCACAGGCCTAATTATGAACAGGGCAAAATAACACCTTTTTTCTCTTGCTTCAGTTTTCCAGGTGAAGGTGCTGAGTGTTAGCCAGAGCTATTACGACAAATACGAGATGGAGATCACACAAGTTATCAAGCTGGGTGAGTCAGTGCAGCGGCTGTGTGTCTTTTGTGGTTATCTGCTTTCCTAAACCCCCGTTATGCGATGCAAAGACCAGCGTGTAATCAAAATGACTGATCAGATGGACCCGTATTCACAATCTGAGGCTCTGCTGCAGCTTTACATATTCTGTTTCCTTACCATCCAGGTGTGGAGGATGGAGTTGAAGTGGGCCAGAAGAGGTTTTTCATGTCTCATGGAGGCTGCAGAGATGGACTCAACCTGACGCAGGACTCCCAGTACCTCATCATCGGCCCGAAAGAGGACCAGTGGAACATTGACAGTGACACCAACAAGTAAGAAGAGAATAAATACTTAAAAAAAAACTTCTGGCGAGCTGGGAGTTCAGGTTTACTGGCAGTACGACAGACAGTTTTAGGTTCTAACTATACATGGAGGAGTTTTTAGTCTTTACCTTCAGTCAGATTTATTATTATCCATCCATCCATTTTCTATGCCGCTTATCCCTTTCGGGGTCGCGGGGGGGCCGGAGCCTATCTCGGCTGTCAACGGGCGAGAGGCGGGGTACACCCTGGACCGGTCGCCAGCCGATTGCAGGGCACATACACACACCATTCACACTCACACTCACACCTAGGGGCAATTTAGAGTCACCAATTAGCCTAATGAGCATGTTTTTGGTCTGTGGGAGGAAGCCGGAGTACCCGGGGAGAACCCACGCATGCACGGGAAGAACATGCAAACTTCACACAGAAAGGCCTGACCCGGGAATCGAACCTGCGACCTTCTTGCTGTGAGGCACGCGCTCTACCTGCTGCGCCACCGTGCAGCCTAGATTTTTTATTATAATTATTATTATTAATCTTTTCCAGCTGCCATCTATAAAAGCTACCAAAGCAGAATAAGTGGGATGCTTGCACAAGGGTTGCAGTTCACAAGAGGTGGAAACTGAACAGAACAAATGGGTTTGAGAAAACATAACAGCCTTCCTAAGTACAAAATTTGACTTAAAAAGTGCTGCTTTATTTTTTGTTTTCCTGTCAAAAGAAGGAAACCTTACTTATAATCAATCGCAGGGCTAATGGGGAGTTACAACAGGGATATTGTTGAAATAATGAAACAGCCATGAGAGATGCATCCTAACCTTTTTGCCCCTTGTCTGTCAGATTCGTCTACATGTTAGGAAAGGACACCTGGGTGGAACGCTGGCCTTCGCCCGCAGAGTGCTCCAGCAATCCCAGCCTGCAAACTAAATGCAAGCGCCTCAGCGACGCTGCTTATGAACTGTCGGTCAACGCCTGCAGGCTGTAGAGGTGTCCGAGCAGCGCGCCACTCTGCTGTGCCATCTTGTCGCAAAAATGGCAAGTAACTGAAGATTCAATGACCATTGCAACCCAGACAGTGCAATAAGGACATGAAACAAGTTATGTTTTCACTGTGGAAAAAAGAAGTGAGAGGAGAGCTCGATATAGAAACACACCCTTAAGGGTTCCCTTCTGTGGTGCTAAAATAAGAATGAGGAAAAAGAATCCATAAAGTAAGAAAAGCACAGCAAACAGCCTCCTCAGGGGTATTATGGCTTTTATGGAATAGTTAACAATTAAAATTAGGTAATTTGCACATCTGTGCTGACATAACAATAATAATAATAAACTTTCAAAATGTTCTGTTTAAGTCTGTAAACTTAAATGTGTGTTTAAAATGTATGCTTGTCTCGATGCTGCATTCTTTTTGACTAGTCTGTCCCAGGAAATATATGAAATCAGTGTTTATCTGCTTAAATAAACGATTTATTTAATATAAATACCAGGCTGGAGATTCCCCCTGTGTTCAGCAGGTTTTGTTGATTGTGCTGTACAATGCGGTTGAATCCTCCCCATCTGGCATCTGACTTCTGGATTTCAAAGGGGAAAAATTAGGTAAATTCTGCAGATCAGATGTGAAATGATACAAATTGCCCAACGCTGATTTTGCAACAGCTATGAAATTGCCAGACTAAAAAATGTCATTTTGTTTAAGTCGAGCAGAGCTGCTCACCTTGCAGCAGCGTTGTCACTTTTAAATTTGACGGCGGTGTACACGATGCTCTCCTCCTTGTGTCTCGTGGGCCGAGCCGGTCTGACGTTGCAGTAGATAGAGTCTGTGTGGTTCCCGGAGAACTGGACGCTGGCATAGTGAAGGTCATGTTGCTGCTCCTCTGGCTGCCTCTGAGTGGGCAAGTGACACAAACCAAACCAGGATTCAGTATCGATTTAAAGCTATTTCTAAATCACACAGTCATGGATGGAGCTGGAACCACAATGAATTTTCTTTGGCACTGGAGTTGTTCAACTCCTCTTCCTCACCTGTTCGCTGCTGTCTGGTCGCTCTCCGGGCTCACACGGTTGCTTGGAAGCCCTCCTTCTTATTCTTGGGAATAAAAATGAATGAATAATTTAACTGGGACAAACTGACTGCTAAAGTGATTTAATTTTCAGTGACTTAATGAAAGGAAAGGTTCAGCTCCAGGAAAGCTGCATCTTCTCTTCTGCAGTTTGGGTCAGTTACAGTTTAACCTCCAAAATTTGGTTTAGAAAATATTATTGGTTTGTTATACAATCTGATCAATATCCTGTTTCTTTCCTTGATGTCCCTCATGTTTCTAGATTGCTCTGGTCACTGCAGTGATGCCATAATTACCAGAATAGATGCCTAAAATGTATATTGCAATATAATGTAATTGACTTTAATAATTATCATTTAATGAAAGCAAACTGCTTACCTAATCAATATAAAGACAGAGAGGAGAATGACAGCGAGGGCGCCAGCAGCCATTGTTCCCGCAGCTGCTGCTCTCCATGTTCCTGTGCAGTGGTGACAAAATGACAACGCTGACTCCATCTCACAATTGAATATATAGGTCTTCACTTCTTTGTAAATTATTAAAATAAAAAAATCCAGTTCAAAAGACAAGTTCAGGTGACTTCTTCACTTTGCTGTGGCACAGCAACCAACTGTGCCCACAAAAAAAAAACAAACAAACAACTTTTTCAGACATGGTTTTCAAACTTCTCCCATTTTCAAATGCTCCATTTTTAGCCATGTTGGTTTAAATTTGGTCCAATCACTGTGGTACAATCTGTGTGTAAGTGACTGGAAACTTACCCGCCACAACAACCAGATGTAAAGTGGAGTTGTGACGTCCTCTTCTGTTCTGGGCTTCGCAGTAATAATTCCCACTGTGTTCAGCTCTGAAGTCAGTGATGGTGAAGATCTGTCCTGAAGCTTCTGGTGAGTCTTCATTCTTCTTGTACCAGGTATAATTAGCTGCTGGGTTAGCGTCACTGCTGCAGCTCAGATTCACTGAACTGCCCTCCATGATTTCACCAGAGGGACTCACTGACACAGAGGGAAGCTTTGGAGCATCTGGAGGACAATAAGTACAGACAGACAGTTCATTATAGCATGTGTTGTGTGCCTGGACGGACTTCATTAAACTTGAATGTACAAAGATTTCATCATGGAGTAAATACAATGGACACATGACCAATGTTGTCCTTGGTTTCCTATAAACAACAGATGGCTCCACTTCTCCGGTGGCACAAATCAACCCACTAATCCCTTCTTGTAAATCCACTGTTGGCCTAAGAAGCTCTAATGTTGAATACTTACACTGGACATCTATGAATACAGACTTGGAGTCTAACTGGCCGTGTTGATTCCCAGACTTGCAGGAGTAGCTTCCTCTGTCCTTTGAGCTGATGGAGGTGAAGTGAAAGCATCCCTGAGGTTCCTGGATCAGTGCTTGGTTCTCCTTGTACCAGGTATAATTAGCTGCTGGGTTAGCATCACTGCTGCAGGTCAGAGTCACTGAACTGCCCTCCATGATCTCACCAGAGGGACTCACTGACACAGAGGGAAGCTTTGGAGCATCTGGAGGAGATGATTGGCCACAACTTTTACTGACATGAGCTATAAAATTGCCATGAGTGAATAAAACCTCTTCATAAAGAACTACAGGAGCAACTCAATGAATGTGAAGTTAAAGAAAACTTTGTTGCCAGGAAGACCCCTTCAAGTGTTTATAACCTAAACATTAAGATTTAGAAGCTGTGCGTTGTTTTTTCTATTCTGCATTTCACTCACATTTCACATCAACAGAGATGTGTTGAGATGTTCTCCTCCCCAGCTCGTTCTCAGCTGCACAGTAATACTCTCCAGAGTCAGAGGACTGGATGGACCTGAAGACAAGCTGTGCTTCTTCTCTGAGAGCTTTGACATTTACACTCTCCACCAGTGTTTGGTTCTCCTTGTACCAGGTGTACATGGCTGCTGGGTTAGCATCACTGCTGCAGCTCAGAGTCACTGAACTGCCCTCCATGATCTCACCAGAGGGACTCACTGACACAGAGGGATCCACCAGAGCATCTGTAGGAGAACACATTTAAATGTAGAAGAAAATATTAGATGCAAAATGAGAAGCAACGGTTGATTCCTTTGTGGACAGCCCATTTTGTTACACAGTGCAGAAAACTCACACAGTGAAGGAGAGATGAAAGTCTCATGTCCTTTCAAAGCACAAGAGATGGCGTCTCCGGGATAAAACTGGTCCTTATAAGACGAACTTTCCTCTGTCATGATTTTCTCTCCATTCTTGAACCAGACGTAGGAAACTTGACCAGCTGGACGGCAGCTGCTGTGACACTTCAGCTCTGCCTCGGTATGAGACTGGTGGACTTTTCTTCTGGTCACCTGCACCTGCAGAGCTGGATATGTGAGGAAGAACCCACAAAGTCATGGAAGAATACAAACCCATTTTTTTCTAAGCCTGGCAAGCCCAAAATGTATTTATATTAATGCTGACTCACTAATCATTAATAAAGCATTTCAGCTTAAAACCAGTTTAAGGTTGCCTAATAAGGTACAAGAAGTTTTATTGAACTGCGTTGCAGTGAATATCAGTTTGTGTTGATCAGTACCTGTGACGGTCAGAGTTGTTCCAGGTAAACTACTCCTCCATTCAAAGCTTCCTGCTCTGAATTTGAAGTGATACTGAGCTGAATCACTCTCTGTCAGGTCAGTGATTCTCAGAGTGGAGCGTCCTCTCTCTGTTTCAAAGACCCAAACACGACCTGCATACTGGGAGTCTTCACTGAGGTCCTCAGGCTGTGAGGGATTCTGCCACTGACGACTACGAACAGGACTGAACCAGAACTTTGATGTGACATCATCACTGTGACTGCTGTACGTGCAGGAAATGTCCACTGATGAGCCTTTGCATGCACAGATGCTTCTGTGAGTGTACGTCACTTTGTTGCATGTTTGACCACGGACACCTGAAAGATAAAACAATATATTGCACATTTTATCAGTTCATGTTGACAAAAGGCATCGATTTAAGGCATATTTAGAAATACCATACAGAAGAGTGCGTCCTGTAAGAGGGAAATCAGAACACACAAACTCTATGGACAATAGAGTGTCGAATAAGAATCATGTCTAGAAAGCATTTAAGATAGGATTAAATCAGTAATGGCATATTTTGACTGTCCAGAACGCCCAGATTGAGGACGAGAAGCAAAAGTTAAGGACCATGATAGAATTTCCACAGTGACTGTTGGTTTGAACACTCAGTCGCCACCTCGAGATTTATCAGATTATGTCACATTTTGAAACGTAAACTCTTTATTTTCTAATCAAGTGGAGGAGACGGGAAAAATTCAGCATGTCTAAAATTCCTAAAGGGCATCAGTGAACTCACACACTGAAGGAGAGGGGACATCCTCATGTCCTCTGACAGCACAGGAATAACTGTTTATTTGATCAACGTCAACTGTAAAAGAAATAGATGCTTGTCCCAACATGTGCCGTCCATTCTGATACCAGAGGTAGGAGGAATGATGCTGCAGAGGACAACTGCTGTGACACGTCAGCTCTGACCACCACCGTGATGATGTCTTTATGAGCACCTGCAGATCTGGAGCTTTAGAGAAAGAAAGGATGTAATTCTTCCTTATTAAATACAAGGATTGCAAGTAAACACATGACGTCAAAATAACATACAGTTGAAATAGGTTTTATTTATTTCATATAGAGCTTCATATAGAACTTATAGAACTACACAAAATCATGCACTCAGTATCAATTGTACAGGACTGTGCTGGAATACATATCATCAGTACCTATGACGGTCAGAGTTGTTCCAGGTAAACTACTCCTCCATTCAAAGCTTCCTGCTCTGAATTTGAAGTGATACTGAGCTGAATCACTCTCTGTCAGGTCACTGATTCTCAGAGTGGAGCGTCCTCTCTCTGTTTCAAAGACCCAAACACGACCTGCATACTGGGAGTCTTCACTGAGGTCCTCAGGCTGTGAGGGATTCTGCCACTGACGACTACGATCAGGACTGAACCAGAACTTTGATGCGATA
The DNA here is from genome assembly GCF_039877785.1 of Chaetodon trifascialis. NCBI lineage: Eukaryota > Metazoa > Chordata > Actinopteri > Chaetodontiformes > Chaetodontidae > Chaetodon > Chaetodon trifascialis. The sequence continues at coordinate 9,852,499 of NC_092057.1, forward strand.
GTTTCATCACTGCTGTATGTGCAGGAAATGTCCACTGATGAGCCTTTGAATGCACAGATGCTTCTGTGAGTGTATGCGACTCTGTTGCAGGATTGACCACGGACACCTGAAAGATTTTTAAGCAGAGCTGTTACAACTGCATCTTCCACAGCAGTAATAGAGCAGGTTGTATTATTGCCGAGACAGCAGAAGTGATCCTGTAGAGTTCAATGCAAAAAAAAAAAAAAGAAACGCAGAAAGGGGAAGTGGGGCCATCCGCATTTAATCCTACTGCAGTCACTGGACAGTGCAGCGGGTTAAATGTGTTCTATCAGTGGACGTCTGGAATAAACTCACACTTTGAGGGAGAAGGAAAATCCTCGTGTCCTTTTAGGGCACAGGAGTAGCTGTCTGCAGGATGAATGTAGGCCGAATATGAAGGCGTCGCTTCCTGAATTTTCTGCCCATTCTTGTACCAGATGTAGGAAGCCTGATCAGGTTGGCAGCTGCTGTGACACTTCAGCTCTGTCCTGATACGACCCTTGTGGCGTATTGATCTGAACACCTGCACCTGTAGATCTGGATTTGTAAGCAGGGAACAGAAGTATGATTTTTATTCATACACACATTTACACCCAAACACCTTCATCGTGTCTGTCCTGGATGTTCATTATTGCCCCTTTGGAACAATCTAATCTTAAAGATGCTTTCAATTGCATCTGCTGGTCCTCATTCAGTCAGGACACAACCCAAATGTGAACTTCAGATCAAGTGGTATCAAGTGGTCACTGAGCAGTTAGAAGTGCATGTGAAGGCTTGCAGGAGCATCACTCACAGCTGCACCAAAACCAGTCCGGAGAAAGCTCAGGGAGGCTCTTCACATCAAACACCAGCGGTCGTGCTTGAGCTGAGACAAGGGTTACAGTCGTCCCCCAATATCTGACCACTTGCTACTATCATGTGACCAAAAGTTCACATTCAAGCTCGAAGGTCATTCATAACTGGACCTCTGAGCTCAGATTTTCTTCAGCGCTATTGCCTTGATTTCTGAAATAATCAAATGAAGACGTTACCTGTGACAGACAAGGTGACTCCAGGTGAACCAGTATAGGTTTGATCTGGTCGGTTTGTTGTGAAGCTGAACTTGTACTCATCTTCGTCGCTCTCTCTCACGTCTGTGATTCTCAGAGTGCAGTGGTTGCCCTCACAGTAATACCGCACACGACCTGCATACTCTGAATCTGCTTTCAGACGATCACTCCTTCTTGTCAGCCATGTTGTTTTTTCAACTCTAGTATCAGGGTTTTTTGTTGATGGGTATGTGTATGTGCAGCGCATTTCCACTGTGGATCCTTCCAAGGCGCAGATCTGAGTAGAAGTGTAAGTCACTCGCCAGCCATTCCAACCCTGTGCCACTGCAACACAGAGAAACAACAGTCAGTTTCATCCAACTGAGCAACAGATCTTGATGTTTTGTGAAGGTGCAGCTGCATTACACATTAGGTTTTCATCCTATGACACTCTGCATTTGGATATATAACTGAGGTCTATTAGCTGCTTCCACATTACTTTGTCTGAAGGTAAAAGTGAGAATCATGATTTTTAACAGCTAACAGAGCTGCCCTCTGTGGACTTTAGGGTCTTTACAGGCTACAGATGCACCAGGACTGCTACATACAATTGTGCAATAGTCTTATACACACTTTGCATTCACTCATAATCCTCATTTTCATGTATGTATATACAGTTTCAAATACATATCAAGTGTTTTTTTTTAATTTATTTTCTTATATTCAGAGTGCTCTCATTGCTGATCTCACCTGTTTTCTCGTCCAACACATTTCATCGTACCGTTGACCCTGTGTTAACCTACACACGACCCATAAAGCTGAAACTGAAACAGTTAACTGAAGATACAGACGTGTACTCATGAGCAGAGCGGCAAGAACACAACATCAAATTGAGCGAACTGCGTCCGCACAGCCTGAGGACTTTGAATTCCCCAGCTGAACTTGCCAAGTTTGAACTCCCAAGTGCAGGACGAGAGCAGTCGTCATCAGCAGACTCACTTTCATCTAAGAGGTGATTGATTTTTTTTAATACCTTCTACCCCTGCTGTCGTTAAAGGGAGAGCAAATTACTGTCTATACTTCAAATAAAAAATAGAGAGACGGATTCAGGCGGCTGTGAAGTGAAGTGGGCTAAATGCCCTGCAATTTAAACATTCACGTGCATTACCTGGCACAGAGAGAAGGAAGACAACAAATCCACTCGCTGCTCCTGTCATCTCTGTGTGGCTAAAAGAACAATTAAACACATCAGAAGGTCATTAATATACATAAGATAGCTATTAGTCACATCAAACATTGGTACTACTTACAAGTCAGAGAGAAACTGTCTTGAACTGTAAAGTTCCTCTGTGGTCAGGAGAGTCAGCAGGAGATCGAAAAACAGAGAGCTAAAATACCAGACTTCCTTCCTCATTATATTATAAATATGCACGGTAAACCAGATGGCCGTAAATGACTGTAAAAGACCATGAATATGACTTGTTTGTTGTTTTGCAGACTCATTTGATCTTATCTGTGAGGAAATAATACAAAAGCATTATCAAAAGAGCAAATACCTCTTAGTGCAAGAAAAAGAAAATAACATATTAGATTATGACATTCATCAGGGTGGTCCCTGAACACACCATGCACATGATGGTGGTAACACCATATTGATGATGAGAGAATAACAGCAGATGTGCAGTGTCACGAGAGAAATGGATCATCATTTTTGTTGTTGAAGTGAAAGACAAGCCAGTGTGTTGAAGTTAGTTTTGTGTGGACGAGCTCACAGTCATCAAGAAGGCTGATCTCGAGTCATGACAGCTACAAACATGCGAAACCGGATGAACTGCAGACTCAAGTTTGTCTCCGCATGCAGCTTTCACGGGACCGCATTCTGACACTGCAATGCAAGCCGGTTTTGTAGTGAGTGAGCTAATAACTGAGAAGCTAAAACCTCATTCAGAAGGAGAATTTGTGAAGGAGCACCAGGCAAAATGAAAATGCTCCAAAGTGTCTGTTCATCTGGAATAATTCATGGAGATGAAGGAAAACCTGATGTGGAAACTCAGTGATAGCAAGTGTCTTCTTTGGCCTTCACGGTGGACATCAGCACGAACCTCTCAGAACTCCAGCCAGCTTCTCAAGCTTCTCACTTCAAATGTGAAATTAAAGCTTTGACAAGTGCAGCTGGAAAGAGGAAACACTGCATTTTCCTACTGGGCAAGAACAAAAGCCTGCTATGACATCTGAACATGCTGCTGAATGTGAAAGCTCCTTCAGGCAGCGGAGAGAGGTTTCAGGACATGAAAAGTCAAGAAAAGGAACTGAACATGTCTCCTACGCCTTTTAATGTGGAACCAGCTGGAAACATGAAATCACTGAGATGCAAAGCGACCTCCTATTGAGAGCAGCTCCTTTCAAAACTGACTCTGAAAAGTCAGCTCTGTTCAAAGCCGACTGACCAAAACCTGGAAAACCAGCTGTGAGTAGCATCATCATCTCTACTGTCTGCCACCAGAACTGTGGTGGCATCAGCCATCTTTCATGGAGTGGTCTGCTGGGGGAGCAGCATCTGACAGGAAGAGACTTGACAAACTGATCGGGAAGGCCAGCTCTGTCCTGGGATGCCCCCTCAACTCAGTGGAGGTGGTAGGAGAGAGGAGGATGTTGGCTAAGCTGTCATCCATGATTGAGAACGACTCCCACCCCCTGCAGGAAACTTCAACAGCACTGGAGAGCTCCTTCAGCGAGAGACTGCTTCACCCAAAGTGTGTGAAAGAACGCTATTCCTTCCTGCAGCTGTCAGGCTTTACAACCAGCAGTGCTCCCAGTAGACCACACACTCACATGACTTTCAACATGACTGCACTATAATACACATTAACTGTGTTCATTCATACTGTGAAAATATTTGCTCAGGTGAATTTCAACTTAAGGTGCAATATATCAATTCCTATGTGCAATATAGGAACCTATTCACTATCAATACTCCAGTCAGGAGTACTATCATTCAATGTGCAATGTCAGTACTGATTGTTCATATTCATATCAATGTGCAATATCAGTATTGTTTGTTTATATTTCATTATTCCTTGTTTATATTGTTTGGTTTTATATTTAATGTCCCTTTGCCCGCTATGTTTGCTGTAATACTTGAAATTTCCCCACTGTGGGACTAATAAAGGAATATCTTATCTTATCTTATCTTATCTTATCTTATCTTATCTTATCTTATCTTATCTTATCTTATCTTATCTTATCTTATCAAGAAAGTCTATCAATCCACTCAGCTGTGAAGAACTTTACTAAGTTTCTGAAGAGGCAACATGATGAGACACTGAATCTAAAGATTTAAAGATGTAGTGCATTAATGACGGCTGCAAAAAGTCACACATTGCTGCAAGAGCAGGAAAACCTCTGTGAGCAGGAGTTTGCAGTCACACACTTCACTCATCTCGCTCAGTGTGACTGTAGTAGCAATCTGTCTGCAGTCTGCCTTTACTGCCTCACGACTCTGTTTCCAGTGTCTTTATTTCAGCTGAACACATACAGTCCTTCTTCTCTGCCTGGGACAGATTCACACTTTGCTAAGTTTCTCTGCTGGACTATGTCCCCTCAAAATCAAGCAATACATAAATTCATACCACAGGTGTGGACATGAGCTGTGAGAATTTTAACTAAATTTTTATTCCAGTAAAATAGATATAATACAGAACAGAATAAGGAAAATATGTAAACAAATGCAAGTCATATAAATAACTAAAAAAACAACACACACAGAGAAAAGAGAGGAATGTACTTCACAGGTTTTCTATCAGTACAATATGTCTCTTCACTACCATCTAGTGGCAGATGAGTGAAACTGCAACCACATCACCTATACTGCATCAGCCCAATGAGCTTTTGAATAGCAAATTTTTATTGGGATTAGGTCTCTAATACAGAACTGCAGAGATGTCTGAAGGCTCAGGTTATAAAAACGTTTGACTACAAGTACAAACAAGCAACTTTTCAACCCCCCTTAGCATTTTCAAATGCTGCCTGACCACTTTCATTTTCCTCAGTGCAGCAACTGCCAGCCGCACACACTGTATTTGGTAAGTGAAATTGTCATCATTATATATGGAGTAATAACATATGTTGAATATTGCTTCGCACAAACAAGTAACTGGAGCAGGGGTCGGCATGAGTTCAGTCATTCATTTAGTCCATAATCATACCTGGCGGCAAACAAAACCGCGCAGTGAAAGCGAGGCTTTAGGGAACTGATCTAAACGCTGGTGGTGTCATCATTCTGTCGTCATTACTGTGTGCAATCAACCTTTACTTCCTAATGACACATTAAATTAATCCCCTTGTGGAGTTTTTGACCATTAGTGGCTTCATGGAGCAATGTTTGATCATAAAGTAGTGAACAAATTAAGATTTTGACCTGACGGTGGACAGCTGAGGTAATTCTAAGTTATCCTGGCTGGATACGAATATCTGTACTAAAAATCAGGTTCATCCAATTTTATGACAATTCATGTATTAATCTTCCATACCGTCACATAAATACAAAGCTGTCCCCTGCTTTGGTACCAGAAGTCAGGGGATCACCAAATTTTATGGCAATCCATCAAGTAGTCGTTGAGCTATTTCGAGCTGTGGACCAACTGACCAACAGACCAGATGAACAACTAAGTTTGCCATCGCTCGACCCCACAGGTGAAAAGGAAAAGGTAGACTAGAGATTCATTTAACAGTTTTGTTGACTGTACTGTACAAAGCAGCTGGATCCTCCCCAGATTCTGGACCTCTTGTTCTGACAGGAGAAAAAAAAAAAGGTAAAAAAAATCAAGGGATCCTGAAGATATAATATCAACTAATACAAAGAGGGTGAAAATGTATACAAACAATTGCACTAGCAGTGAAAGAGTTAAAATCCAATACTTCATCATCAGTTCCACTAAACGCATGAAGTTTTAGTGAGGACCCGCTCACCTTGGGGGAGTACCGGCGCTGTTGAATTTGACGGCAGCGTACTCAACGACTTCCTCCTCCTTGTGTCTGCGGGGTCCAGGTCTGACGTTGCAGTACACAGGATCTTGGTTCTCGTTGAAGTGGACAGTGGCGTAATGAAGGTCCTGGTCTTCTGACTGATTGGGTAGACACTGGAAAGACAACACGACTTCTCCATTTAACATCTGTAGCCATGTCACTTGTTCGAGCTGTAGACCTGCTGGTACACTGCCACTGCTGAGTAAGATCATCTTCAATTGAATGCTGGATTATTTCAGTAAAAACGGACTGCTTACATTAGCTCAGCACGCTAACAGACCTGGGCCCTCTACAAGCACACGACTGATCAGAGGGGAACACAAAAGGGTGACAGGAAACCAGCTTGGGTCTGTTTTTGTGCTTCACCAACTCCAGTGGAGCTGAGAGAGAATCTATAGATTGAGCTGCATATCATTACTAAATGGGTGAAAATGAGTGAATTACTGAACTCTGCTTTAGCTAAACGTACTTTATTTAGCAGCAGAAACGATCTCATACATGGTAATTAATCAATATTAGAGCTATTCTGCTACCTTTGTTTGTTTTTTCCATTTATGTTTTTTGTGTTTTTGCTTGAACTATGTGTTGCAGGTTGCTTTTCTGTAGTTATTTTCTATGTTTTCTGATCTTTCTGCCTTGTTCACACTGCATTTCTGCTCTTCATGATACACTAGGATTTGAATTTTTGTTGAGGTATCAGTACCGCCCACAGGGACACTAGCGGCCGCTCTGTGGGAGCTAATAAAGAATATTGCCACATTGTCTCTGACATGATGCATGAAGCGCCATCGTCACTGGTTGTCCTTTGTCATTTTTGGACGATTGCGAAGATTCAAGAATGTGGGTTTCATGGATCATGAAGGGCAGATGCTGGGAGGGAGAGTGGACACATGGATGGACATCAGTTGCATGCTTCAGGTGATTGCAAGGAGCGGATTTTTATTTAGAACGCGTCGGGTGATGAATGACAAGCTTAAACCCTGAAGTGAATGAGCGGCTCTGGCTCAGGAGGTAGATCACAGGGTTGGGGGTTTGATCCCCATCTCTGCCTCTCCACATGAGCCTGAACCCCAAATTACTGCCGATGCTCAGGCTAGCACCTAGCTTGGTAGCTCACTGCCGTCAGCATGTGAGTGTGTGCGTTAACAGGTGAATGAAAGGCAAAAACCCTGTCAAGAGCTTTGGATAAAAGTGTCCCAAATGGAGCCATTGGAAAAATTTTGGCTTACTTTCGCTTGCATGTATTCATAAAGTGAAACCAACAGACACAAACACTGAGCTCAGTTCACAGTTGCTGACACGAGAGGACCAGAGCGAGCTCAGCCATGCAATCCAGCGAGCGACCCTGAGGGGAAACGAGCGGAGCGGCAGCTGGAAGCAAGTCCGCTTCACTGGGGTTCACGGACCAGCACCAGTGACAACAGAGCTGAGGAGCCAGAACAGGAGTCAGGAGTTTCCATTCATTACTCACCTCTTCCCTGCTGCCCGGTCTGCGTCCAGGCCCGGATAACCGCTTGGCAGCCCTGTTTTTTCTGGTTGGGAGAGTTAATTAAAAATAAACATATTAATAATTGAATTGTCAAACTGACTACTTTCAGGTACTCAATGTACAATGCTTTTGTAATCTACTCACCTTATGAGTAGGTAGACAGAGAGCCATATGATAGCTAGGAAAACAGCAGGGGTTGTTCCAATGACTGCTGACTTCCAGCCTCCTTTGAAACCTGTGATGAAATAAAAAATCGATCTGGGTGTTTTCAGTCAGGTGTTGCATGGCAGCTCCATAGAGTGATACGACTGTCTGTTTGGTGTGTCAGTGCAAAGGTACGAGAAGAGGTGGAAACAAGTGGGACTTTCAGTCAACACTCGGCCCTTTTGAACAAAGTGCCACTGCACCCTGTGAACCAAAAGTTGCACTAGATGTTGTGCTTGTGTGAAATAGCATGTATTTCTGCTGACAAAGCCACAAACAAGGGAAACATGAACGTTTTTTAAAGGTTTATTACAGCTTAGGTCTTATTTTTGTAGTTCTGCCCTGTATTTTTATGGCTAATGACAACATTGTACGCAGAGATCTGGGAGCGCGAGGACATCACCATAGCAAAAGTCAGAAAATCAAACGTACACAAACAAACAAATGCACAGATCGCACAGGCCAAAGTGAAACCAGGGAGTCATACTGAAAATCTGTGACGGATGTTTCAGCATGACTAACTACTCCACTGCTAGCTTCTGTTGAAATCATGTCTGATCATTTGCTGCTCTTCTTTCCTGCCCTGTCTGACGACTTCTTAGTAATGTCACCATCTGCTGAGATTTCAGCAATTAGAGACGGCAAATGTTTTTTAATTTTTTTTTTTTTTTTATGAGCAACTTGTGCCTTCTGAGATTTAGTCACTGATTTCCAACATGTGCCCCAGTCAGAAATCTATTCTTCTGGTATAGACTATAATGCCTCCCTCAAATTAACAAGAAATCGCCAGCTCCTCCTTTACACGTGAGATTAGTGAGTGAACTGAGAAACTTACCAGCCACAACAGTGAGATGCAAAGTGGAGTTGTGACGTCCTCTTCTGTTCTGGGCTGCACAGGAATAATTCCCACTGTGTTCAGCTCTGGCGTTAGTGATGGTGAAGATCTGTCCTGATGCTTTTGGTGAGTCTTCATTCTCCTTGTACCAGGTATAATTAGCTGCTGGGTTAGCATCACTGCTGCAGCTCAGAGTCACTGAACTGCCCTCCATGATTTCACCAGAGTTACTCACTGACACAGAGGGAAGCTTTGGAGCATCTGGTAAGCAATAAAACAATATGCATGGATCACTATGAGCATCCATCACTATGAGCATGCGTGATTTGAAAGGACTCTTCTATCATGACAAATAAAATGTGACTTACACCAAACATCTAAAAAAAGAGGTAAAGACATGTTCTGTCCATATTTGTTCTCAGACTTGCAGGAGTAGTTCCCTCTGTGTTCAGAGCTGATGGAGGTGAAGTGGTAACTTCCTTCAGGTCCTTGAAGCAGCTTTTGGCTCTTGTACCAGGTATATTTAGCTGGTGGGTTAGCATCACTGTGACACCTCAGAGTCACCGACATGCCCTCCACTATCTCACCAGAGGGACTCACTAACACTGAGGGAAGCTTTGGAGCATCTGGATGACAATATGTACAGAGACAATCCATCAAAATGTATTTGCAGGATTATATTCATACACAGGAAAACTGGACAATGAACTGCCAGGAAGGGCTTCAGAGGGGGAGGAGAAAAATGTCTGATCAGCTTATCTCAAGCTCTTTTTAGTTTTAAATTGCGTGCTAAGAATCGCTCAATGTCATGTAGATGTGCTAGAAGTTTGGTGACCTACATTGAACATCTACAAAAAGAGATGAAGAGGTTCTGTTTCCATATTTGTTCCCAGACTTGCAGTAGTAGCTCCCTCTGTCCTTGGAGCTGATGGAAGTGAAGTGGTAACTTCCTTCTGGACTTTGATGCATCTTTAGGCTCCTGTTGTACCAGGTGTAAGTAGCTGCTGGGTTAGCATCACTGCTGCAGCTCAGATTCACTGAACTGCCCTCCATGATCTCACCAGAGGGACTCACTGACACAGAGGGAGGCTTTGAGGGATCTGTATGGATGAATACAGACTAACATCAGTTGACTTTGCTGCATGTTTGGAAAGATGTGGACTGTTGAAGGTCCAAATCTGCTGCAGCTGCTCAGTGGACCACAGCAGCAGGCTGTGAAACTGAAGGTAACTTCAGGTGAAATCATCTCGTCAGGTTGAAATGAACCTCCAGAAAGTTGGGGGACTCACAATAAACAGATTTAGTGATCAAAACTGAAGCAGTAGATGACGAGATACCCTGACTTCTGCTCCATAAACCGGTTCAAACTCCAAAACACACGGGATCCTGTGTTTCCCATAAAGCCATTAAACAGCATCTTTCTTTAGACACCTGTGCTCCTCTACACCAGCTGTTCTTAACCCTCTGTTTGTAACGCAGGCTTCGTGTTGAAAATGTTAGTTGAAAGAGCAAAAAATGTGACAGTTTGAGCTCTGTTTAGCTTACAGCCTGTATTTTACTCACATTTCACATCAATAGAGATGTGTTGAGATGTTCTCCTCCCCAGCTCGTTCTCAGCTGCACAGTAATACTCTCCAGAGTCAGAGGACTCGATGGACCTGAAGACAAGCTGTGCTTCTTCACTGACAGCTTTGACATTTACATTCTTCTTGTACCAGGTATAATGAGCTGCTGGGTTAGCATCACTGCTGCAGTTCAGAGTCACTGAATTTCCCTCCACGATCTCTTTAGAGGGACTCGCTGACACAGAGGGAGACTTTGGTGCATCTGAAGGAGAAATAAACATTAACTTTAATGTAGGGCTGTCAGTTTAACGCGTTAATTAGATTAATTAATTACGCTGCAAATTAACGCGCTATAAAAATTAACGCAATTAATCATGAGTGGCAAGTCAATGCGCAAGCATTTGAAATTTGGTCCTTTGAGTGACCCGTATAGGCTGCAGTGGCAGGTCGCATTCTACCTGCGCCACTAGTCAAAAGCAGGGTGACAACAGACATGGATGCGACAGCGGAGAGCGAAGCAAGCCTACTTGGACCTTTGAACGGCAAGTTTATTTATAAAAAGAACAAAGACTGGACTGTTAACAAGAACGCAGTGACTTGTACCTTGTGTAAAAAAAGAATTTTCCTATCACCGTAGCAGCTCCAGCCTGAATTACAAAGCCTGAATCATTTAAACGCTAAACATGTAGTTGCTGCTAGTGCCGCTAGTGCTACCGTGAGCTCACTCCGCCAACCCACACTTGCTGAGTTAGGAAAACGAATGAGCAAAGCCACGACAGAACAACTGACAGACTCAATCGCAAAGTGGGTTGCTGCTGATTGCAGGCCGATTTCAATCGTGGAAGACGAGGGCCTAAAAGAGGCGTTTCAGATAGCATCATCTGACTCTAATTTCCAGCTACCGTTTTATTGCATTTTTGAATAATGCACCTGGCCTAATTGGTTTGCTGATGTGCTTGACCTTTTTTCTTTTGAATTTCATTTATGAAGCACACTTCACCAATATCAAATCTTCTCTTCTTGGTGTATTCAATGGATTAGTCATGCACTACAATTTTATAATGTCCTAGAATTCAAATTCTTTATTTGGGGACCTTTAGCAGATATGAGATTAAAATGCGATTAATTAGATTAATTAATTACAAATCCTGTAATTTTTTTAATCGCCTGACAGCACTACTTTAATGTTATTCTAAAAAGTAAGGACACTGTGTAAAACATGACTAAAACAGAAGGAAATCACTAACAAGCGAACTGTGTTTACCAACAAATGTTTTACATTCAGTGAAAAAATCCTCCCTTAATGTATGAAACATGTTGTTTAAAGCATGAATAAAAAACAGAATGGACTCATTTGCAAAGTTTTATGAAGTGTTCCTGAGCTCATGTAGTAATACTCTTTATACAATCATGTGTTCACAAAGTGGTGAACCTCGCTCCATCCTCGCTTGTGAATGACTGAGCCTTTCCAGGATGCCTCTTTCATAACCAGTCATGATACTATCACCTGCTACCAATCAACCTGTTTACCTGTGGAATGATCCAAACAGGTGTTTTTGGAGCGTTCCACATCTTTCCCAGTCTTTTGCTGCTTCTGTCCCAACTTGATTACTCACGCACACACGTGCAACAAGGCAGATTGTGTGTATGGTGTGCGGTGCACTGGCTAACATGATGATGGCTTCATGTTGTGGAGGACTGTGGAGTAAACTCACACACTGGAGGAGAGCGAGAGGCCTCGTATCCATCTACAGCACAGGAATAGCTGTCTGCGTGGCTAACGTAGTCTGAATAAGAGTCAGATGTCTGACCCTGAATTTTCCATCCATTCTTGTACCAGGCGTAGCGAGGATGACCAGGCAGATGACAACTGCTGCGACACGTCATCTGTGCCCAGTTAAAAGACTCGTGGACCTGAAATTTGTCCACCTGCACCTGCAGATCTGAACATGTGAAGAAGGAACAGAAGTCTTTATTTTAGACTGAACTTTCATCATATAAACACATAAAAAACTTTCATGAGATGTTGAGCAGTAAATCAATAAATATTCAGATGAAAATCTTACCTGCAACAGTCAAAGTGACTCCAGGATCACCAGTATATTTCCCCGTTAGCAGGTCCGTTATGAATCTGAACTTGTACTCAGCTGAGTCGCTCTCTTTCAGGTCTGTGATTGTCAGAGTGCAGCTGAGCTTTGTCTCATCACAGTCATACTTCACACGTCTTAAATATTCTGACTCTGTTTTCAGATTCACATAATCATTATTTATACTGTTTATAAACCAGAATTTGTCCTCAACGTTCTTAACTCTACGCGGGTAACTGTAGATGCAGCGTATTTGTACTGTTGATCCTTTTGAGGCACAGATCTGAGGAGGAGTGTACCACACCCCCCAACCACTGTGGCCCTGTACCACTGCAACACAAGAAGACATCAGACGCCACAATCAGATTTGGAACAACATCAGAGAACTGACATGTTTTTACAGTATTTCTATAGAATTTAACAGAACTACATTTAAAAAAATACTATTTCCAGAGGGGTCAAGCCGTTTGCCACAGACGACCACAAACAGTCTGAAGCTTTTCATTTCATATTAAAGGGTTTTAAAAGAGAGGAGCATAGAAAAATCAGCTGTTGAGGTCATTTATGTACTCATCTCAGTAGCTGAGCGAGGATATGGTCTTTTATCAGATTACTTTTTACTTTAATAATGTCAAACTCTTCATAGTTCCCCTTCTTGGCAGAAATGGACTTCCACACTTGAAGTATTAAGTCTCTTAAAAAGGACACATGGGGCTAACTCATGTTAGCAGGTTGGTATATTACAATGTTGTTAATGTTCAAGAGAAATAAATGCACTGACACCGACTCAAGGAAGTCTGTGTAATAAAGTGATTTTACATGACCACTATTGTCATGATATTGATTTGCAAGTTATCCTTGAAGTTGAAAAGTGAAAACTTAATGACATAGAATCAGTAATATGCCTGGCTACAGTCCACTGTTTGAGGCAGATGAGGGAGCAGAATGGCTCCCACTGATTTGCATCTGCCTCGTCAGACTCCCCCCTCCTCCCCAAAATGTGACTTCCTTGAACAGCGATCTGCTGCTTGGAAGTCATACCGCCACCATCCATGCCTGTAATCTGAACTATGTCACTTTGATACCTACGCACGAAACCCTGGTAAGTATCTGTGGTTTGCAAATGTACGATACCAACACTTTACTCTTGCAACTGAGATGACACTAAAAATCTACTTCAGTTTTTATAACATCCTTCGAGGGCCATACTACATTAATGAACACATGAACGCAGATACACACTAACCTCTGCAAAGGCTGGAAGTGCTTCTCTTTGGAGAGGCATGTATCTGATGGCAGATGGTCATGGTGATGATGATGATGATGATGATGATGATGCTACTCGCAGCTGGTTTTCCAGGTTTGGGTCAGCCATTTGTGAGTCAGTTGGAGCGCAGATGGAGGTTGTTGCAGCTTTGTGCTCATTGAGTTGCAGCTCACTGATCTCATGTTTCCAGCTGTCAGGCACATCAGCTGGTTCCACATGAAAAAGCGTAGCAGACATGCTCAGTTCCTTTTCTTTCCTTTCCTTTTCATATCCCAAAACCTCTCTCCAAATGCCTGAAGGAGCTCTCACACTCAGCAGCATGTTCAGATGTCATAGGAGGCTTTTGTTCTTGCAGAGTTGGAAAATGCAGTGTTTCCTCTTTCCAGCTATACTTGTCAAAGCTTTAGTGAAAGCAGAGAGCTGAGAAGCTGGCTGGAGCTTGAGGTTTGTGCTAATGTCCACAAGGAAGGCCAAATCACAAAGGCGCTTGCTGTCACTGAGTTGAGTTCATACATCAGGTTTTCCTTCATCTCCATGAATTATTCCAGACAAACAGACATCACAGGTTTACTTTGACGCTAGCAGCTCCACAACAGCACAAAGACACTTCACAAATTCTCCTTCTGAATGAGGTTTTCAGCTTCTTAGCCATCAGCTCATTCACCACAAAACTTGCCTGTTTGTCAGTGTCTGTCACAGTGTGCTCTGTGAAAGCTGCTTGTTGGGTATCCAAACTCCGCTGAAGAGCGTTAACTTTACCCATTTGTCCTCACAACTAACCCAGTTTAGCATGTTTGTAGCTGCCATGACTCTTGAGATTAGCCTTGTTCATCTCGTCTGCACAAACTACCTTAGACACACTAGCTTGTCTTTTACTTCAACGACAAAAAAAAACATTGTTTGCCCATTTCTCTTTGATAGTGCGCCACTCCACATCTAATTTACTTTCTTGACAGCTGCCATGATGCTTCGACGACCAGACAGGGTGGTGGTGTGCACTGACTCAAAAGCAGTTATAGAAAGCATCCAATCAACAAACACTAGAAGAGAAGATTTAGTTACTGAGATTCAGCACAGCTTGTTAAGACTTCACAGGGTGGTGTTGATGTTCAGTTCTGTTGGGTCCCAGCACATGAGGGAGTAAAAGGTAACGAGATGGCTGATAAACTTGCAAAAGAAGCCCTGAAAAAAGAAATTTCCGTACCAGTTCAACTTGGAAAAGGAGAAGGAAAAGCGCCAATCAGGCAGAAAGGAATGGAAATATGGCAGACGATGTGGTAGGATGACCTGAAAGGAAGGGCATTTCACAAAATTCAAAAATCAGTCGTAACAAGGTATGTCAAAGAAAGGAAAAGAGATGAAATTATTATAACAAGAGTGAGGGTGGGACACACGGGATTGAATGACACAATGTTTACCCTGGGGAAAAGAAATAATGACAGGTGTGAGAGATGTGGAACAAAGAAAAATGATGAACATGTAATATTGCACTGTGCCAAGTATGTAACAGAGAGAGAGAGGCTTCAAGAAAAGGCCAGAGAGACAGAAGACAGAGAGAGACAGATGGAATCTTGAAGGAATATTGGGAGCAGAAGCAGAGGGGATAAGAGCCATCAGGAGGGCACTCTTTACTTATTCAGGTAACACAAGGCTGGCCGGCAGAATATAAGGGTTTTTGTTGTTTGTTTTTGTTTTCATAGTACCATTTAAACATCCACTTTTAGGCAGTATATAGATAATTGTCATGATGTTGCACACTCTTGTACAGTAGGTGGCAGTATGCACCTTTCTGTTGTTTGCAATCCGCCAAAAATCTGAGAGAAGAAGAAGCATGATGCTTCGACATAAAACGCTTGTGTTGCGTTCCACATGTGCAGTCTACAATTTTATGATATTTTCTTTATCACGAAAAAAGTAGTTGCTTTGTTGTATTTATGAATTGCCCATCGGTCTCGCAGGACGAGCATGAACCAGAGACCGGGCATTCCCCAGCCTTTCCCAAGTCCAATCAAGAAATGACTCATATTTGAAGTCCTTTATTATGAACACCTGGTCTGAAGGGGTCATGTGTTTTAGCTTCAGCCTGATTTTTCTCTGACTGCTTTTTACTTTATCACCATGTTTTTATTTTGGTTTATCACTTCCAGCTCTACTTTCAATGACATAGATGCTACTTTCCCTGAACTACAAGTGGCACCATATTACATCTTCAGGCGAACAATCGCTTCTAGCTGGTCAAGATGGGTTCAGGTCCTCTTACATGTCAGTGGTATCAGTCCAATAATAATCAGTAGTCATAGGAGTCTGATGTGATGCGTGTCCAACTGAATCAGAAACTAAACTGAATCTCTGAATGTTACTGGCCTTTTCACTGACTGAATATACAGTAAATGATGACAGTAAATGTACACTAAATGCAATCAATCAACATTTGTTCAAAGAGTAATTCAAAAGTGTTTAGGCTCTAAAAGAAGCTCCAAAGTCTGAGAGGCATCAGACTTTGGATGGTTTTGGCGCCTGCACAAGGCGGTTTGCGAGGAAGAAGATTTATTAGAGACCAAAGAATGCTTTCATGTAACAGGTGGCCATAAAAAGCATGTTACACAAGCTATGTTCACAGTTTAATGCAGGAAAGGATTTCACACACACTCTTGAGAGCTGACCAATGCAGAGTAAAACACAAAGCAGTGTAAAGTTGTTTCTCCAAGATCTGTAATGGTCTCTATCGTACATTCTTGGTCCATCCTGAGAAATATATTTCAAAAATCACACCTGCTGAAATACAAATTATGAAGAAGGTATGAGAAGCATGGAAATATCAGACTATAAATGTCTGTTGTGCTCATCGGGTTTTGTTGACTGTACTGTACAATGCAGCAGGATCCTCTTCAGTTTCCTGACCTCTGGTTGTGAGAAAAAAAAAAAGAATATCCCAACAACATAATAATAAAAACAGAGCAAGAAATTGCAATGAATGTACGTCAAAGTTACGTCATTGTAATCTTGCAGTGAGGATGATGGTCCAGTGTGAACAGTTGCTCACCTGGTATATTTGACTGCAGCGTACTCGGTGGGCTCTTGTTGCTCCATGTGTCTGAGGGGCTGAGCTGGTCCGATGTTGGAGTTGAGATCGTCTGCCCGGCTGCTGGAGAAGAGGATGCTGGCGTACTGAAGGTCATCCTGCCCCTGTGCCTGATCAAAACATAACAGCTTGTTACGGCTGCCATCGTTCTCGGGGGTGTTTGTGTGTGTTCTTGGGCCCTGTGTGCATGTGAATGGAAACAGGACTCCTCCACCGGAAGAGGACGGCGACTGGGGAGGAGCCAGCCAGTGTCCAATCCCCTGCAAGCAGTTATCTCCCGCCGGCTACAAGAGACGTCTCAGCATGGCAGTCTGCGGCTGGCATCTCGGTGACCAGTCCTCGGCGCAGGAGAGATCCAAATTGTTTTGCGAGAGATTTGTCAGAGTTCAACTCTTTGTATTGTTTTGGCAACCAGACTCCATAGTGAGCTAGGTTTAGAGGGGGGGACTGATTTGTACACACACTCAGGTATACTGTTTGATAGCTTCATTAGGATTAGGGGTGTTATTTCATTTTTCAGTTTTTCATCAGAACTGTAGGCCTCATTTAGGAGGGTTTTATTTCCATTTTGTTTTGAGTGTGGTTTAGGCAAGCTCTTCCTGTTGACGACTTCTCTTTTGGTTATAATTAGATAAGCTCTCATTTTTGGAGAGTTTTCTTTCGATTTTGATTATTTCATTAATTTGAAAAGCACCCAAATTGCTCTTTTCGTTGTCTTGGCCTTTTGCCTTTTGTGTATTAAAACAATTTAATTTAAACAACACTTTGTAACAAGTAACATCTTCTCAACCACTTCCACCGGTTGCTTTTTGTTACTTCCCTTCCCCTGCTGAGCTGGGTCGTAACACAGCCTTCCTGATGTCACTTGTTGACTCCTCAGTCCTAATTCTTTCATGCATGCTTTCAGGGTCCCACAGAACATTTCAGTGCCATATGCTGAAAACATGAGCGCCAGAGACTTTGGTTCTGTCCAGTCACAAACAAGAAGTGTTATCCTATGTCAGAAAAGCAGCACAAAGTCCTTCTCAGTCAGATGAGTTTCCTAGAAACACTTAAAGACAGAGTGACTCAGCAGTATGAATGAACAGGAAGTACTGCATCTGTATAAGTAGAGTAGCCGTTCTCACCAGCTCCCTGCTGTCTGGCCTCTCTTCAGTGTCAGAAGATTCATTGGAAGCCCTCTTTTTTCTGGTCGGGAGAATGAATGAAACAAACCATTGAATGTTTTAGTTCTGACAAACTTTTAACGATTTAACATTCAATGATTGAAGTTAAAACTGAGCTGCTCACCTGATCCACAGGAAGACAAAAAGGGATACGATAGGTAGGAGAACAACAGGGACTGTTCCAGCAGCGATTAACCTCCCTGCTCCTGAGAAACGGTGATAAAAACAAAAACGGTTAATTAGGGTCTCAGTATTTTCACGCACTTTATTGTTGAGCTCATAGAGTGATGCAGCCACTGTGTGAAGAAATCTCACACTAGCACACTGGAGGCTCATTAGTTTTCTGCACAGTGTGGTCAGTGTCTAATAAAGCCTAAAGGACAGCATCATCAGACACAGCTCTGAGTGCACAGGGAAGGAAAGGCAGTGATGACTCAACACATATAAACAAGATAATTAAATTGCTTTGAGCTCGTCGTTATGTAACAGAGCGCAAAAAAACACCAAAGACCACTGTTTCAGACCCAACATGAAATCTGGACTGAGCTTTGTTGATCTGAGGTTCAGAGGAAACTGAAACGCTCCTTTTCTTCTGCTTTCTGTCCGGAGGATGTAACGTGAAAATTGGATTTAGTTTTTGAAAAGCTGTAAATTTCCACGGTTCACTGCCGTCCCAGTGATGCTTTCCATCTGACATTGATGCTTTGTGACCTCAGAATGTGTGTAAATTTACCTGCGACAACAGTCAGATGTAAGGTGATGTTAAGGCCTCCTCTTCTGTTCTGGGCTTCGCAGTAATAATTCCCACTGTGTTCAGCTCTGAAGTCAGTGATGGTGAAGATCTGTCCTGATGCTTTTGGTGAGTCTTCATTGTCCTTGTACCAGGTATAATTAGCTGCTGGGTTAGCATCACTGCTGCAGCTCAGAGTCACTGAACTGCCCTCCACTATGTCACCAGAGGGACTCACTGACACAGAGGAGTCTTTTGGAGCATCTGGAAAAGGTAAAAGTAAATGAAAGCTATCGTCTGTGCTCTATGCTAGCATTAGTCGTGCATGTGGAAGTGCCTGAAACTTCAGAGCAGGCGTAACAGAAGAAAGCAGGAATTATTAAAAAACTTGTTTCCTGGATTTTACGGATTACAACTATTTTTTTTATCATTATTCATCGGCAGTCTGTTGCTGTCCAGATAAGCTGTTTGACTCACATTTCACATCAACAGAGATGTGTTGAGATGTTCTCCTCCCCAGCTCGTTCTCAGCTGCACAGTAATACTCTCCAGAGTCAGAGGACTGGATGGACCTGAAGACAAGCTGTGCTTCTTCACTGACAGCTTTGACATTTACATTCTTCTTGTACCAGGTGTAATTAGCTGCTGGGTTAGCATCACTGCTGCAGCTCAGATTCACTGAACTCCCCTCCATGATGTCACCAGAGGGACTCACTGACACAGAGGGAAGCTTTGGACCATCTGGAAAAGGTAAAAGTAAAGTAACGAACTGAGGAAAGATATCGTCTGTGCTCTATGCTGGGTTGAAATCAGTATTAGTCATGCATGCGGAAGTGGCGTTGTGACTGGCAACAGGCAGCACTGACAAAAGAAGGTATGGTTGACAAAATTGTTTCCTGGTTTTAACAGATTAAATCTTCAAACTCATCAGCTGCATGTTGCTTTTTAGATCACTCACATTTCACATCAATAAAGATATCTTCAGATCGTTTCCTCCCCAGCTTGTTCTCAGCCGTACAGTAATACTTTCCAGAGTCAGAGGACTGGATGGACCTGAAGACAAGCTGCGCTTCTTCAGTGAGACAATGAAGGTGTGACTTTGCATTCTTCCTGTACCAGGTGTATTTAGCTGCTGGCTTAGCATCACTTTTGCAGGTCAGTGTAACTAAAATGCCCTCTTTGATTTCATCAGAGGGACTCACTGACACAGAGGGAACGTTCAGGGCATCTAGAGCAGAAAACATGAACATGTTTCATCACAGGTTTGCAGGGTTTTCATAGTGGAAGTGTGTGTGTGTGTGTGTGTGTGTGTGTGTGTGTGTGTGTGTGTGTGTGTGTGTGTGTGTGTGTGTGTGTGTGTGTGTGTGTGTGTGTGTGTGTGCGTGCGTGTGTGTGTGTGTGTGTGTGTCCTAAACATTCAACTCTAAGAGAAGACTAGAAGAACATTTCTCTGACATTTTTAAGGGTAAATGGGGGCAGATCGAATCACAAATATGTTTGAAATATGTTGTAAATTCTGGATTGATGGCTCTGACTATTGACTATGTAGTTATTGATATTATATTCCTGGTTAATACGAGCAATCCAAGAAGAAATCAGTAGAATAGAACTTCACAGTTCCTTGATATTTTGACATTTGTACTATCATGGTCAACATTGCTATATAAAATAAAATTGTGTTCTCTTTTCTGCACTGAATGCTTCCTCTGAACTTGTGTTCTCAATTGAATTTACGGTATTGATTGATGATGTCGGGACTGTAATTTAACTGTGAGACGTACAAAAAGTTTCCTACAATCCCAAAAATGTTGCCACACAATAAAATACAGGCAATTTTGTTTCCTACAAAAACCTTTAGCAGACGAGCGTCATTTCCAGGAGACAGGACGGAGGTCTTATGTGTGGGGGCATCTGAACTTTTAGAGGTGGTTTTCTGGATTAGAAATGGATCAGCAAACCAGCTGATTGGATAATAAAGGCTTTGGAAAGTTGTGATGTGTGGTTGTGTGATGCTTTAGTGTTTTACTCACACGTCAGATCAATAGAGATGTAGTCAGATTTCGTCCTCCCGAGGCTGTTCTCAGCTTCACAGTAATACTCTCCAGAGTCAGAGGACTGAATGGACCCGAAGACAAGCTGTGCTTCTTTACTGAGAGAATGAGGGGATTCATATCCATTCTCCCTGTACCAGGTATAAGTAGCTGCTGGGTTAGCTTCACTGCTGCAGCTCAGGGTCACTGAACTGCCCTCCAAGATCTCAGCAGAGGGACTCGCTGACACAGAGGGAACCATCGGAGCATCTGGAGGAGAAAAAATGAACACATTGAACACTTAATTTCCCTTTGTGCGATGGCAATGGGGGTCCACATGAGGCACATATCAGAATATATCACATATCTGGAGGTCTACTGATGACCTCCAGTAGGTAAACAAGCTTTGCTTTGCGTTTCACATCACAGAGTCAAAGAAGTGATGAACAAGGGAAATGTCAACTACGGATACAAGAACAGATAATCGTGGAATTTCTTTGATGATCAGAACAAGTTATTTGTGATCCAAAGATTTTACAGTTTAAAGACAGGATGAGAAATGCTGTTTTGATAATCTTCCAGTGTGAGCTGTTATTGCACAGCTTAATTATGCAGTGGAAACCAAATCACCAGTGAGTTACATGCAGCTCAGATGGTGTTATGTCAGTGGAAGACTGGCAGTAAACTCACACGCTGCAGGAGAAGGGAACTCCTCATTTCCTTCCACAGCGCAGGAAAAGTCGTCTGTCAGATTAAAGGAGTCTGAGTAAGAATCAGATGTGTGTCCCAAAACCCTCAATCCATTCTTGTACCAGACGTAGCGAGGATGACCAGGCAGAAGACAACTGCTGCGACACGTCATCTCTGCCCAGTTATGAAACTGGTTGACCTGCAATCTGTCCACCTGCACCTGAAGATCTGAATATGTGAATAAGGAACAGAAGTCTTCATTATACTGAACTGTCAGCATATAAAGACACAACCAATCTTCAGAAGATGTTAAACAATTGGAACTAAATTGATAAATATTGAGATGAAAATCTTACCTGTGACAGACAAAGTGACTCCAGGTGAACCAGTATATCTCCCCTTTGGTTGGTTTGTTATGAACCTGAACTTGTACTCAGCTGAGTCGCTCTCTCTCAGGTCTGTGATTGTCAGAGTGCAGTCGTTGTCACCACGGTGAGGCAGATCCGTTCGTTCATCACCTTTAAACCAGATTTCTTTCTCAACTTTGGTATCTTGCTCATTTATTCTGGTTGGGTATGTGTAGCTGCAGGGTATGTGCACTGTCGATCCTTTTAAGGCACAGATCTGAGCAGAAGTGTAAGTCACTTCCCAGCCATTGTCACCCTGAGTCACTGTGGCACAAGAAGACATCATGAGTCACGATCAAAATGAATAACCTCAGTGAAGTTAATGAGACAAAGCAGATCTGACAATTTGGGCGCAAAGGTAACTGAACAAGTTTGAAAATCCTCAATTTTCGGACCAGTTATCTGCAATCATGATCATAAAAAGTTGCTCATCATGCATCTGTCCAGGAAGAGTTTTATCAGATGTTTATTATATGAGTGAGGTGAACAGGGCTGTGCTGGACCTGTGACCTTTAATGCAGTTTATTAACCAGGATAAGAGAAGAAATGTGAATTAAAAGAGAGTTTGTGCTTCTCTTGGTTATTTCCCTCTCTGGTCAGGTTGCTTCTGAGTTAAGTGTGAAAACTAACAGCGACATATTTGAAAAAAAAAAAAAGAAGCTGAAAGGTGAGAATTGCTGTCAACACAGATCATGGAAATATCACACTTAAGTCAGGCAATAAAAAAGGAACCAGCAGGGTTTGCAGCGGACGTAAGATGATATAAAACAAGATGAGACAGTTTGTGATGACGTCCCCGTGAAATATACATCCCAATAAAAAATGAGCTTCTGCAACCGCGATCGGCTTTAGAACAAAGTCAGCAGGTAAACAGGTTTTCGCAGGGAACAGGTCTGAATAAAACCTTCAATATTCACAGTTTACAGCATGAAATAGCTACTTTACACAAAAGACTAAAGGACACTGGCAAACACAATGCAAGACCATCCTAATATCCAGGACAATTGACACAAACAAAGACAAGGGTTTCTGGGAAGTTTTCTTCTGACACAACTGTGATCCACTTATTCCCACACGTCCCACATGTTCCCAGTTTCACCTCTTTTAATGCACTGAACTGTAGACATACGTTACCTGACACAGTGAGAAGGAAGACAACAAATCCACCCGCTGCTGCAGTTAAACTCATCGCTGCTCCTCTCATCTCTCTGTGAGGCTTCAGACAATGAAACATGCCAGCAGATTAAATAATAAGTAGATGGGCGATATGAATATAATATAATAAACAATTCTACTTACGGTGAAGAAGAGCATTGTCTTCTTTCCTCTGTGGTCACCAAGCAGAAGACAGAAATCAGGCTGGAGATGCACTGAACCTGACATACATGACAGTTTTACTGATAACAGGATGAAAAGCAGAGTAAGAGAGGAAGGAAAATGACTTGTGATTTTTCTCTTGTTAAGGTTCTTCTCACTCTGTTGTTCCTAACTTACAGGTATTACCTCCACCCAAGTTGTTGTATGTGGAATGAAAACACAATTGTATTTAAAGTTGTGTTCAATGTGATCACAATGTGTCCATGACTGTCTCTGGAGCTGGCTGGGTCAATTTGATCACAATGTGTCCTCAATGCATCTTGGGGGCAGTTGGACCTGTACTTTCATGTGATGGAGCAGTATCCAACTGCAATCCAATCACCCAAAATGCATTTTAATGCAAGGTCTATGTTATGTTCAGATTTTATGATAAAACTATTTGCCGTCCATGCATCATGAAGCATTAGAGGTCATCATCTCAGCATGAGCATCTTTCACACACTGCAATCGCAACAAACTCTTCAAAACAGCTTTCAGCAGAAAAACACTCCTAATCAGGGACTTGCACAAGCTTACCAGTGATGGGCTTTTATTCTGAAAGAGCTTCACTTTTATTGAACCTTGAGATACTCTGCTGCTTTGAATGACCCCAAAGACTTTAAAAGGGCAGCACACATCAGGATCACACCAGTACAGCACATCAGGACTGTGTGTGTGTGTGTGTGTGTGTGTGTGTGTGTGTGTGTGTGTGTGTGTGTGTGTGTGTGTGTGTGTGTGTGTGTGTGTGTGTGTGTGTGTGTGTGTGTGTGTGTGTGTGTGTGAGAGAGAGAGAGAGATTGCGTGTGTGTAGGTAACTGAAAGGTGTCAGTTTTATGCTGGTGTTTGTGTGTGTGTGTATGTGTGTGGACATGTATTACTAATGTTGTGGGTACATAAGATGTTTGGACAGTCACTGTGGGGACTCACCTCTCTTATGGGGACAAAACTCAAGTCCCAATAATATAAATCATTCAATTCTAGGGTGAAGACTTAGACATATAGAAGTTATTGAATAATATCATTAGAAATGGCTCTGGACAGGTTCAGTACCCCTGGTATTTTATTGAAAACAATGAAAGTATCTATAATATGAAAGATGTGGTTAATAGGTTTAATAGATTTTTTGTAAATGTTGGACCAAACTGAGAGAAAAATATCCCTGTTCCAGATACATCTGAAAACAGAGATGATAATTTTATAGAAAGGAATACTAGTTCAATGTTTCTCAACACAGTGAAAGAAAAATAAATTTTAGATATTGTTAATGAATGTAAGAACAAAACATCTGTTGATTGTGATGGAATAGATATGAAAATAGTAAAAGAGGTGATCAATGAGATTTCCAAACCACTAACTCACATCTTTGACTTATCTTTCCAAACCGGGCAATTTCCAAAAAGAATGAAAATAGCAAAAGTCATCCCACTGTATAAGACTGGAGACAAACACCACTTCACAAATTACAGGCCTGTTTCTCTTCTCCCACAGTTCTCAAAAATTCGGGAAAAACTTTTCAATCACAGATTAGAAAAATTCATAGATAAACACAAATTACCCTCAGATAGTCAGTATGGATTCAGAACTAACCGGTCAACTTCACTAGCTTTAGCTGAACTCATAGAGGAAATCACTAATTCCATGGACAAAAAGAAATTTGCAGTTGGGGTATTCATTGACCTACAAAAATTTGACACAATAAACCATGAAATATTAATCAGTAAACTGGAACATTATGGGATCAGGGGGGTCGCATTGAACTGGGTCAGAAGCTATTTGAAAAACAGGCAACAATTTGTGAATATGGGAGAACATAAATCTGAATGTTTGGACATTGTGTGTGGAGTCCTGCAGGGGTCAGTGTTGGGGCATCTGCATTAATGATATTTGTAATGTCCATCCATCCATTTTCTATACTGCCTATCCCTTTCGGGGTTGCAGGGGGGCTGGAGCCTATCCCAGCTGTCAACGGGCGAGAGGCGGGGTGCACCCTGGACCGGTCGCCAGTCGATCGCAGGGCACATACACACAACCATTCACACTCACACCTAGGGGCAATTTAGAGTCACCAATCAACCTAATGAGCATGTTTTTGGTCTGTGGGAGGAAGCTGGAGTACCCGGACAGAACCCACGCATGCATGGGAAGAACATGCAAACTTCACACAGAAGGGCCCGACCCGGGGATTGAACCGGCGACCTTCTTGCTGAGGCACGCGCACTACCTGCTGCACCACCGTGCAGCCTTATCAGTAAAATCCTGATTGGAAAATGATTTAGCCAGCAAGTGCATAAGAGCTCCAATTCAGTGGTGATCAGGGATCAAACTAACGTGGGAAAGAAAACCATCTTTAACATCTGCGCCAGAGCTGATCCAGAGATTTGTTCTGTTTGCTGATGACACAAACATTTTGGGTTCTGGTGAGAATTTGCAGGAACTTTTGGACATTATCAGTTCCCAATTCAGTAGAATCAAAGAATAGTTTGATTAAAACAAGTTGAGCAAAACGAAATTCATGTTATTCGGAAACTGGAGGACAAATACTCAAGTGCAGATACAGATAGATGGTGTCAACATAGAAAGAGTGAACGAAATTAAATTTCTCGGTGTGATGATTGATAACAAAATTTGCTGGAAATCTCGCATAAAACAAACAAACCAAACTGTCTAGAAGCATTTCAGTCCTCGCTAAAGCAAAACACCTTCTGGATCAAAAATCACTCCACATTCTCTACTGTTTACTGGTTTTACCAAATTACTGAATAAATAAATTACTGTTCAGAGGTTTGGGGAAACACTTACTGCCATTAGTAATACTTCAGAAAAGAGCCATGAGAATAATTCACAATGTTGGTTTTCAAGAACACACAAGTTTATTATTCCTACAGTCCAAAACTTTAAAATTCTGTGACCTAGTAGAATTAAAAACTGCACAAATTTCATGCAGAGCAAGAAATAATCTACTACCAGAGAGAGAATATCCAAAACTTGTTTTTTTAATAGAGAGGGAGGTTATCATTTGAGGGGAAATTTAAATTTAAAGATTTTAAGTGTCCGAACCACATTGAAAAGTTTTTGTATTTCAATCTGTGGAGTGAAACTACATGTCGACGTTGATAATGACAGCCTTAGCACTGCGTTTATCTCAGTATTAGACTCAGTTGGCTTCCACCAGAATGTACATGAACTGACTCACTGTTTTAACCACACCCTCGACCTTGTTCTGACATATGGCATTGAAATCGAAGACTTAATAGTCTCCTCACAGAATCCTCTTTTATCAGACCATCATTTAATAACTTTCGAATTCATATTACCAGACTACCAGCCAGTAGGCAAAAATTCTTATACCAGACTCCTGTCTGATAGTGCTGTAGCTAAATTTAAGGATATGATCCCATCAGCATTTAATTCAATGCCATGTCTCAATACAACAGAGGAGTCTTATGCTAACCTTAGTCCCTCCCAGATTGACTACCTGGTTGATAGTGCTACAGGATCGTTGCGTATGACACTTGACTCTGTTGCTCCCCTAAAAAAGAAGAAAATTAATCAGAGGAGGTTAGCTCCATGGTATACTCCTCAAACCCGCAAATTAAAGCAAACTTCACGGAAAATAGAAAGGAAATGGTGTTCTACCAATTTGGAAGAATTTCGGTCCGCCTGGCAAGACAGTCTTAAAATATACAGGAAAGCCCTCCGCAGTGCCAGGGCAGCCTATTACTCTGCACTAATAGAGGAAAATAAGAACAATCCCAGGTTTCTCTTCAGCACTGTAGCCAGGCTGACAGAGAGCCATAATTCTACTGAACCATGTATTCCTTTAGCTCTGAACAGTAATGACTTCATGAGCTTCTTTAATGATAAAATTCTAACTATTAGAGACAGAATTCATCGACTCCTGCCGTTAACAGGTACTGTTTTGTCTTCAAACACAGAAACCGTAGAAACTGTTACTCAGTCTGTCGCAGTTTTAGACTGTTTTACTCCTGTTGACCTTCACCAACTAATTTCAATAATTTCATCATCAAAATCATCTACCTGTATTTTAGATCCTATCCCGACTAAGCTGTTTAAAGAAGTATTACCTCTAATTGACTCTTCAGTATTAGACATGATCAATCTCTCTTTATCAACAGGCTACGTACCACAGTCCTTTAAAGTAGCTGTGATAAAACCGCTACTGAAAAAGCCTACTCTTGATCCAGGGGTTTTAGCCAACTATAGACCGATATCCAACCTTCCCTTTCTCTCAAAAACTCTTGAGAAAGCAGTTGCCAATCAGCTGTGCGACTTTCTAAACAATAATAGTTTATTCGAGGATTTCCAGTCAGGATTTAGAGTGCATCATAGCACAGAGATAGCACTGGTTAAAGTTACAAATGACCTTCTAATTGCATCTGATAAAGGATTTGTCTCTGTACTAGTCTTATTGGATCTTAGTGCTGCATTTGACACCATTGACCATGGCATCCTATTGCAGACACTGGAACATTTCATTGGCATTAAGGGAACTGCGCTAAGCTGGTTTAAATCCTACTTGTCAGATCGCTCTCAGTTTGTACGCGTTAATGATGACTCCTCTGTGCTCACTAAAGTCAGCTATGGAGTTCCGCAGGGTTCTGTGCTTGGACCAATTCTATTCACCTTATATATGCTTCCTTTAGGTAAGATTATCAGGAAGCACTCAATAAATTTTCATTGCTATGCAGATGATACCCAGCTATATTTATCAATGAAGCCGGAAGAAACCAGTCAGTTAACTAGACTACAAGCATGTCTTCATGACATAAAGACCTGGATGACCTGCAATTTTCTGATGCTGAACTCGGGCAAAACTGAAGTTATAGTAGTAGGCCCTAAACATCTTAGAAAGTCACTCTCTGATGACATAGCAGCTATGGATGGCATTGCGCTGGCCTCCAGCACCACTGTAAAGAATCTGGGAGTCATCTTTGACCAGGACATGTCCTTTCACTCCCATGTAAAACAAATTTCAAGGACAGCCTTTTTTCACCTACATAATATCGCAAAAATCAGGCATATTTTGTCTCAAAATGATGCAGAAAAACTAGTCCATGCATTCGTAACTTCCAGGCTGGATTATTGCAATTCCTTACTATCAGGCTGCCCAAATTCGTTGCTGAATATTCTCCAGTTGCTCCAGAACGCTGCAGCACGTGTTCTGACAAAAACCAGGAAGCGAGATCATATTTCTCCAATACTCGCCACTTTGCACTGGCTCCCTGTAAAGTTTAGAATAGAGTTTAAAATTCTCCTCCTTACTTACAAAGCCATAAATGGCCAGGCACCTTCTTATCTTAAAGAGCTCATAGTACCTTATTGCCCTACTCGAACACTGCGTTCCCAGAATGCAGGTCTACTTATGGTTCCTAAAGTCTCAAAAAGCAGAACAGGAGTCAGAGCATTTAGCTATCAAGCTCCTCTCCTGTGGAACCATCTTCCAGTCTTTGTCTGGGAGGCAGACACTGTCTCTACATTTAAGAGCAGGCTTAAAACTTTCCTTTTTGATAAAGCTTATAGTTAGGGCTGGCTCAGGCTTGTCCTGGACCAGCCCCTAGTTATGCTGCTATAGGATTAGACTGTCGGGGGACATCCAAAGATACACCGAGCTCCTCTGTCCTTCTGTCCCTCTCCATCCACACGCTCTCATGTCCTACCACGGCGTGTTACTAACTTAGCTCCTTCCCCGGAGTCTCTGTGCTTTGTCGTCTTGCAGGTTCCCATGGACAGTGGCTGAATCTGGATTGTGGATTTCAGCTGCATCTCCTGCCTTGGCCCTGCCTGACATCCACTGCAACTGCTACTGCTATTATTACATCCACTGTCACTGTTACTGTGATTGCATGTCTGTCTCTCTGTCTCTGTCTCTCTCTCTCTGACTGCATTTCTGTCTGTCTGTCTGTCTGTCTGTCTGTCTGTCTGTCTGTCTGTCTGTCTGTCTCCCTCTCTTGCTCTTCCTCTCTCACCCAACCGGTCGAGGCAGATGGCCGCCCACCCAGAGTCTGGTTCTGCTCGAGGTTTCTGCCTGTTAAAAGGAAGTTTTTCCTTGCCACTGTCGCCAAGTGCTTGCTCATGGGGGAATTGTTGGTTTCTTTGTAGATAAAAGAGCTTGGTCTGTACCAGCTCTATATGGAAAGTGTCCTGAGACAACTTCTGCTTTGATTTGGCGCTATACAAATAAATAAAATTGAATTGAAACTGTGGAACAGACTGAGTGTGGAGCTGAAACAATGTGCAAACATAATTCAGTTTAAAAACAGGTATAAAGAAATGATATAAAGACATCAATAATAATTTGAATGGGCTTTATTGAGTTTGTCAGCAAGGACAGGTGCAAACCCAGAAACTGACCAGGATTTTTCAAAAGATATTTATTATGTATAATTTCAAATTTAAATCTCGCAACAACTTTCATCTTCAATTTCTGTAATATAACTCACTCTAAAGAAGAAAAATAAGCTTGCATAGATTAAGCAGTAACTTATAAGACAGTAAGTCACACACCACCTTATCATCAGCTGGTCTGATCAACAAATCATGTTTTACAACTCAATTTGATTCAGTTCAGTCCGCAATGCCACGTTCTCCTAAACTGACTGTTGCTGTTGCTGACTGCCTGTGCTGCTGACTCCTACCTGCTGCTGCTACTGAAAACTGAACATGAAAACGTTTGGAGCTGAAGGTAAATGCATCCACCTCCGCCCCCTCCTCCACTTCCTCACTCTCCACTGCGACACTTCAGTATCAATCTACTGAGTCCTGCCTCTGGTTCAACTGCAGCTGAAGAAATTCACACAAAACGTGTGTAAGGCCGCAGTTGTAACAGTGACTATGAAACTGAAGTCAGCCCGTTTTGTTCGATGCAGGAGGCTCTGACCCCACCGGACATCACGCCGTGTCTGCCTGCTGCTCTGTGTCTGAGATGTTCTCATAGGCATCACAAGGGTCTACCTGATGAGGAAAGATGAGACAATGAGGCTCAGTGGACCTCATTCATGAAAAACTGCAGATAATTATATATTAAATATCTATTCAATCATGTATAAAAGAGAATGATTTGCTGAAACTGTGTTACGGCCAAATGCATGACTGGGTTCTACTCAGCAAGTTGTATTTTAAACATAAATCCACTTCACATCTTTACTTTGCAGGGATTTACAAGCCACTTATTTATAACTGTGATACAGGAGAGGTTTTGTCAGCAGGGCCTCTCTCTCACCTCTATCATCTCTACACGTTCATGAGGTTCAGCGATGGAGCTCTGAGTTTTCTTCTTCCTGGATTGAGTGCAACAAACACAAAAACAAAATGTAACATGCTCAAATGAAGCTGGAGGAAGAAAATGAAAACAGTGACTCTGTTTTACCTCATCCACAGACACATGAGAAGAAGAGGAATCACCATCAAGACCACCAGAGTCAACCTGATGATATTCATTATCGGCGTTGACTTCCCTAGAAATATAGATAGACACATAGAGCTCACTAGTGGGATTAGACTGATAAACCACTTTGTCAGGTGATACTGTCTGCCTGAAATGCAGACAGGAAATGACATATTTAAAATGTGAATCGGGTGTGGCGCAGTGAACAGGTGTGTGTGTGTGTGTGTGTGTGTGTGTGTGTGTGTGTGTGTGTGTGTGTGTGTGTGTGTGTGTGTGTGTGTATCCAGGTTAATAAGCAATACTTACCCACCACAACAATCAGATATAAGGTGGATTTGTGACGTCCTCTTCTGTTCTGGGCTGCACAGTAATAATTCCCACTGTCTTCAGCTCTGAAGTCAGTGATGGTGAAGATCTGTCCTGAGGCTTTTGGTGAGTCTTCATTCTCCTTGTACCAGGTGTAATTAGCTGCTGGGTTAGCATCACTGCTGCAGCTCAGAGTCACTGAACTGCCCTCCATGATCTCACCAGAGGGACTCACTGACACAGAGGGAGGCTTTGGGGGATCTGTATGGATGAATACAGACTAACATCAGTTGACTGTGCATTGATATAGGAGCTCATATTGTTTTTAAACACTTTGCTGCATGTTTGGAAGGATATGGACTGTTGAAGGTCCAAATCTGCTGCAGCTGCTCAGTGGACCACACTGAGCAACCACTGGATCCTCCAGAAAGTTTGGAGACTCAAAATAAACAGATTTAAAAATTGAAACTGATGGAGCAGAGGACGAGATACCCTGATCTGTACTCCATAAACTGGCTCAAACTCCAAAAAACACTGGATCCTACATTTCCAATAAAGCCAACAGCATACAGCCGGTGTTTCACTCACATTTCACATCAACAGAGATGTGTTGAGATGTTCTCCTCCCCAGCTCGTTCTCAGCTGCACAGTAATACTCTCCAGAGTCAGAGGACTGGATGGACCTGAAGACAAGCTGTGCTTCTTCACTGACAGCTTTGACATTTACATTCTTCTTGTACCAGGTAGAATTAGCTGCTGGGTTAGCATCACTGCTGCAGGTCAGAGTCACTGAACTGCCCTCCATGATCTCTCCAGAGGGACTCACTGACACAGAGGGAGGCTTTGGTGCATCTGAAGGAGAAATAAACATTAACTTTAAGTAAAAAGTAAGGACACTGTGTAAAACATGACTAAAACAGAAGCCAATCACTAACAAGCGAACTGTGTTTACCAACAAATGTTTTACATTCAGTGAAAAAATCCTCCCTTAATGTATGAAACATGTTGTTTAAAGCATGAATAAAAAAAACAGAATGGACTCATTTGCAAAGTTTTATGAAGTGTTCCTGAGCTCATGTAGTAATACTCTTTATACAATCATGTGTTCACAAAGTGGTGAACCTCGCTCCATCCTCGCTTGTGAATGACTGAGCCTTTCCAGGATGCCTCTTTCATAACCAGTCATGATACTCTCACCTGCTACCAATCAACCTGTTTACCTGTGGAATGATCCAAACAGGTGTTTTTGGAGCGTTCCACATCTTTCCCAGTCTTTTGCTGCTTCTGTCCCAACTTGATTACTCACGCACACACGTGCAACAAGGCAGATTGTGTGTATGGTGTGCGGTGCACTGGCTAACATGATGATGGCTTCATGTTGTGGAGGACTGTGGAGTAAACTCACACACTGGAGGAGAGCGAGAGGCCTCGTATCCATCTACAGCACAGGAATAGCTGTCTGCGTGGCTAACGTAGTCTGAATAAGAGTCAGATGTCTGACCCTGAATTTTCCATCCATTCTTGTACCAGGCGTAGTGAAGGTCACCAGGCAGATGACAACTGCTGCGACACGTCATCTGTGCCCAGTTAAAAGACTCGTGGACCTGAAATTCGTCCACCTGCACCTGCAGATCTGAACATGTGAAGAAGGAATAAAAGTCTTCATTTTAGACTGACCTGTCAGCATATAAACACATAAATAACCGTCATGAGATGTAGAGCAGTAAATCAATAAATATTCAGATGAAAATCTTACCTGCAACAGTCAATGTGACTCCAGGATCACCAGTATATTTCCCCGTTAGCAGGTTCGTTATGAATCTGAACGTGTACTTAGCTGAGTCGCTCTCTTTCAGGTCTGTGATTGTCAGAGTGCAGTTGTTCTTATCAAAGTTTTCATACTTCACACGTCTTGAATATTCTGGGTCTGTTTTCAGATCCACATAATCATTATTTATACTGTTTATAAACCAGAATTTATCCAGAACTCTAACTGTAGATGGGTATCTGTAGATGCAACGTATTTGTACTGTTGATCCTTTTAAGGCACAGATCTGAGGAGGAGTGTACCACACCCCCCAACCATACTGGCCCTGTACCACTGCAACACAAGAAGACATCAGACGCCACAATCAGATTTGGAACAACATCAGAGAACTAACATGTTTTTACAGTATTTCTGTTGAACTTAACAGAACTACATTTAAAAAAAAAAAACACTATTTCCAGAGGGGTCAAGCCGTTTGCCACAGACGACCACAAACAGTCTGAAGCTTTTCATTTCATATTAAAGGGTTTTAAAAGAGAGGAGCATAGAAAAATCAGCTGTTGAGGTCATTTATGTACTCATCTCAGTAGCTGAGCGAGGATATGGTCTTTTATCTGGCATTTCAGTTCCGTTGATGTCACAGTAATACTTGTCACTTCTGGATACTGAAAACAGCCTCTTTTAAACCCATTTTTATAACTCTTATGTAATGTCTGCATAAAGTGAACACAGGCATGGGGAAGTGAAAATATGAAGTGCTCGCAAAGAGATCTGAGACCAAAACAATCAAGTTGCTTTGGCACTCACAGCTCATCCAGCTGGTGCTCATGCAGGAGATGTTTGATGGAGCATACATGGACATATCACTTATTGACTTTTTAATATCAATCCATCCATCTGAATTAGCTATATGGACTTGCTTTATGGATTTCTGCCTGGAGGACATAAACAAATATCTAAAAATATATATGACATAAAGTCAAATCTTTGATTTAAATTAAAATTATGAGATTATTTTTGACTCTCTGTCAATTGTGAGGCTCACCCAAAAATGGACTTCCACACTTGAAGTATTAAGTCTCTTAAAAAGGACACACGGGGCTAACTCATGTTAGCAGGTTGGTATATTACAATGTTGTTAATATTCAAGAGAAATAAATGCACTGACACCGACTAATGGAAGTCTGTGTAATAAAGTGATTTAAAGTCATTTTACATGATCACTATTGTCATGATATTGATTTGCAAGCTATCCTTTTCAGTAAAAATGAAATGTGTAGTTTTGGTAAAGATGAAAGAAGACTTGAAATGAAAACTTAATTACATAGAATCAGTAATATGCCTGGCTACAGTCCACTGTGTGAGGGAGATGAGGGAGCAGAATGGCTCCCGCTGATTTGCATTTCCCTCTTAAACTCACTTTGAGTTCTTCTGACTGTAAATGCCTGAAGTGTTAGTGGCCTGCAACATAAATGTAGATATGCTGTACCTGTTCCAGTGAGGAGAAGAACCAGGAACCCACCAGCTGCTGTAGTTAAACTCAAAGCTGCTCCTCTCGTGTCTCTGTGTGGCTGAAACATGTCTGCAGGTGAAGATAGTACTGCAGGTAGTAGTAGTATTAGTAAGTAGTGCAAGTAATAAACCAGTCAGATCACGAACGCTTTCCCTAATGTGCAAGAAGATTGTCTGATAAACTCTGAAAGCAGCAGACAGAAGTCAAGTTATTAAAAACACCCGACACTTCCTTCCTCTTTACATCATTGATATGCATATGAGACAGAAGATTTCACTTAAAACACAGAAGTAACTTTATTGTTTCTGCAACTCTGGACTTTTTCCTAACACAATGAAAACCATTTAAAAGTAGACCTTTTTTACATGTGGGCACACTTAAGGAGAACAGAACAAGCTAGGATGTGGAAGATGGGAGTTGGCAACTGACCAATAAGTGTTTTCTGTCGTTATTTCTGGCTTAAATTAGGATCTAGGCTGTCAGCATGCTTTGTTGTTGTTGTCATGGAGCACTCGCTCTCACTCTCTGAGTTTCGATAGTAGGGCCGGCTGATGCGGGTCACGCCCTCTATCTGTCGACAGGCTGCGCTGAAGCGTCAGCGGAAACGTCAGCCCTTTTGTGTGAAGACCCTTTTGGGTAAAGACTTGCGAGTGTAATTGCGCGAGTAACTGAGAGGACACAGGTAACCTCCACTACTCTTACACTACTCCTGCTGCCTTCCTGCGCACACACACCATGTGCTACCAAAATATCCCGGTCATCCAGGGCAAGCGAAAAAAAAAATGCCTTGGCTCACTCAGAAAAACCTCAGCTACTCCTTCTGCTTTTTCCTTTGGCCTATGGAATTGCGTCTGCTTTAAACAATACAGAGTTTATCCAAGCACTTGCAAAGCTATATCAAATTCAGTTACTAGCCCTGACTGAAAACCTGGAGCCGTCCAGAAAACACAGCCACACCAGCTGCGCTTCCAGCTGACTCTGCTTTCTCCCACACACCTCGTACTGATGGACATGGAGGTGGCACGGACGCACTCATGTCCAAAAACTGGAACACTAAGCTCACTCCTCTAAGCAGTAACTGCTCCTATAAATTGTTCGTATATTGCCCAGTTGGGCTACTGGGGAACTTTATAGCTGAACTGGACATGCTCCTCTCAGCCATTCCTGAAGATGGCACCCCACTGATTGTCCTGGGTGACATGAATATCTATCTTACCAAACCCCATGCAGTCGACTTCCTTTCAATGCTGTCCTCATTCAACCTCAAACAGGTCTCCACCGCTCCCATACACAAAGCGGGCAATACTCTCAATTGCGATTTGAAACTGCTGCACGGCTAAGCTAACTGTCACCCCTTACAGACCACTTCTTTATTCAGTTCTCTGTATCCTTACCAGAGCATCCTCATGCTCCGTGGCAAAGGGTCCCCTTCAGACGAAACCTCCAGTCCCTCACACCGGCTCAACTCTCCAATAAGGTCTCGGCAACCCTGCCCCTCACAGTGTTTTCCTCTCACTCCCTATGAATGAGTCAGCACCAGGACACGGTCCCCTTCTTCCAGCATAGAGCTCCTGACTTCATGATGATTGTTTCTTTTTTTTTTCTTTTTCTTTTGCCTCTCTCAGTAGACTTCCTTGCATTGTCCCTTGTTATCTGATCGGCCTCCTGCATCCCACATTTCCACTTCCTTATATACTCTCGGTGATCAGGAGTTCCAGTCTCTGGTTGTAGCTGAAAAAGCAGGTCGATTGGCAGTCTTGGGGTCTTCCCAAACAGGAGGTAGAATGGGGAAAAGCCAGTGACCTCACTTCTTGTGCAGTTATATGAAAAGTTGAGCTCGTTCAATGACTCTTTTTTAGCTTGACTTCGGTTTTTCTGAGTGTTTTCAGCATTGGAGGAGTGTCCTATTGAAACATTCAACTTGACCATTACCTTCAGGGTGGTACGGTGTTGTAGTACTTTTTCAGTTGGGCAAATAACTGTTTTGTTTTTGTTTTTTTTTTTTCAAATTCGCCTCCCTGGTTGTGGTGTATACTCTTGGGAAACCCAAACGTCAAGGCATAGTCGTTAGATATTTTGCAAGTTTGTCAGCAAGGCCAGGAGCAAACCCAGAAACTGACCAGGATTTTTCAAAAGATATTTATTATGTATAATTTCAAATTTACAATACGCATAACAACTTTCATCTTCAATTTCTGTAATATAACTCACTCTAAAGAAGAAAAATAAGCTTGCATAGATTAAGCAGTAACTTATAAGACAGTAAGTCACACACCACCTTATCATCAGCTGGTCTGATCAACAAATCATGTTTTACAACTCAATTTGATTCAGTTCAGTCCGCAATGCCACGTTCTCCTAAACTGACTGTTGCTGTTGCTGACTGCCTGTGCTGCTGACTCCTACCTGCTGCTGCTACTGAAAACTGAACATGAAAACGTTTGGAGCTGAAGGTAAATGCATCCACCTCCGCCCCCTCCTCCACTTCCTCACTCTCCACTGCGACACTTCAATATCAATCTACTGAGTCCTGCCTCTGGTTCAACTGCAGCTGAAGAAATTCACACAAAACGAGTGTAAGGCCGCAGTTGTAACAGTGACTATGAAACTGAAGTCAGCCCGTTTTGTACGATGCAGGAGGCTCTGACCCCACCGGACGTCACGCCGTGTCTGCCTGCTGCTCTGTGTCTGAGATGTTCTCATAGGCATCACAAGGGTCTACCTGATGAGGAAAGATGAGACAATGAGGCTCAGTGGACCTCATTCATGAAAAACTGCAGATAATTATATATTAAATATCTATTCAATCATGTATAAAAGAGAATGATTTGCTGAAACTGTGTTACGGCCAAATGCATGACTGGGTTCTACTCAGCAAGTTGTATTTTAAACATAAATCCACTTCACATCTTTACTTTGCAGGGATTTACAAGCCACTTATTTATAACTGTGATACAGGAGAAGTTTTGACAGCAGGGCCTCTCTCTCACCTCTATCATCTCTACACGTTCATGAGGTTCAGCGATGGAGCTCTGAGTTTTCTTCTTCCTGGATTGAGCGCAACAAACACAAAAAAGAAATGTAACATGCTGAAATGAAGCTGGAGGAAGAAAATGAATGCAGTGACTCTGTTTTACCTCATCCACAGACACATGAGAAGAAGAGGAATCACCATCAAGACCACCAGAGTCAACCTGATGATATTCATTATCAGCGTTGACTTCCCTAGAAATATAGATAGACACATAGAGCTCACTAGTGGGATTAGACTGATAAACCACTTTGTCAGGTGATACTGTCTGTCTGAATTGCAGACAGGAAATGACATATTTAACATATGCGAATTGGGTGTGGTGCAGTGAACAGGTGTGTGTGTGTGTGTGTGTGTGTGTGTGTGTGTGTGTGTGTGTGTGTGTGTGTGTGTGTGTGTGTGTGTGTGTGTGTATCCAGGTTAATAAGCAATACTTACCCACCACAACAATCAGATATAAGGTGGAGTTGTGACGTCCTCTTTCATTCTGGGCTGCACAGTAATAATTCCCACTGTCTTCAGCTCTGAAGTCAGTGATGGTGAAGATCTGTCCTGAGGCTTTTGGTGAGTCTTCATTCTCCTTGTACCAGGTATAATTAGCTGCTGGGTTAGCATCACTGCTGCAGCTCAGAGTCACTGAACTGCCCTCCATGATTTCACCAGAGGGACTCACTGACACAGAGGGAGGCTTTGGGGGATCTGTATGGATGAATACAGACTAACATCAGTTGATTGTGCATTGTTATAGTGGCTCATATTGTTTTTAAACACTTTGCTGCACGTTTGGAAGGATGTGGACTGTTGAAGGTCCAAATCTGCTGCAGCTTCTCAGTGGACCACAGCAGCTGGCTGTGAAACTGAAGGTAACTTCAGGTGAAATCATCTCGTCAGGTTGAAAGGATCCTCCAGAAAGTTGGGGGACTCACAACAAACAGATTGAATGATTGAAACTGATGGAGCAGAGGACGAGATACCCTGACCTGTACTCCATAAACTGGCTCAAACTCTAAAAAACACTGGCTCCTACATTTCCAATAGAGCCATTAAACAGCATACAGCCTGTGTTTCACTCACATTTCACATCAATAGAGATGCGCTGAGATGTTCTCCTCCCCAGCTCGTTCTCAGCTGCACAGTAATACTCTCCAGAGTCAGAGGACTGGATGGACCTGAAGACAAGCTGTGCTTTTTTAATGAGCAGTGCTTGGCCGTTCTTGTACCAGGTATAATTAGCTGCTGGGTTAGCATCACCGTTGCAGCTCAGAGTCACTGAAGTGCCCTCAATAAAATCAGCAGAAGGACTCACTGACACAGAGGGAAGCTTTGGCGCATCTGGAGGAGAAATAAACATTAATTTTCAGGTGAGAGTGTTGTTCTCAAACATATTTTGTTTGAATTGTTAGTGTTTGCATAAAGAAAATAATGTATCCAGGAAGAAATCAGAAAAAAAGGAAAACATGAATGCATTTTCTGTTTTTAATATCTGATTATTGCAGCAGTGCAGAGTGCTGATCCTGGAGCTGTCCAAGGTGCATGTCTCATGCAGGGGTGTGATCATGAAATAAGACTTGCTCTGGTTGAGGTCATATGGGGAGTCTTGCCAGTCATCTGACCAAGATATGGCAAGAGTTTATGGCAGTGCTATTGTTAGATCTGACTTGTGACCATCATCAGCAGTACCACGGTGTCCCTGTGGATAGTAGCCTGGACGGTAATGAGGACACTGCCATCTTTGAAAGGGCCCAATCCAGTCTGTTCTTATTCAGGGAGGTCCAGTCTTTTGGTGCCAGCAGGTCTCTTCTGCATGTGTTTTATCAAAACATCTTAACAAGTGTCTTTTGTTGATGCTCTTGCGGTGAAGATCTAAACATTGTTGCTGTCACTGTTGTTCGCACTGTGTCATTAAAATATTCCTCCTCTTTGTGTGCTGCAGCAACCGCAGTCAGACTCAAAACATCAGAGGACAGAGTTGAATATGCTGTTTGATGTAAACTTGCTGGAGAACTGGACTTCTTTCCACAAAACACAAGTCAACTACTGTTACACATATTAAAGACCCACACAGTCATGCTACAGTAGACCAGCTAATATGCTTCACCAGATGGCTTTACGTTAGTGGAGGACTGTGGAGTAAACTCACACACTGGAGGAGAGCGAGAGGCCTCGTATCCATCTACAGCACAGGAATAGCTGTCTGCGTGGCTAACGTAGTCTGAATAAGAGTCAGATGTCTGCTCCCAAATTTTCCATCCATTCTTGTACCAGGCGTAGTGAAGATGACCAGGCAGACGGCAACTGCTGCGACACGTCATCTCTGTCCAGTATAGAAACTCGTGGACCTGAAATTCGTCCACCTGCACCTGCAGATCTGAATATGTGAATCAGGAACAGAAGTCTTCATTTTAGACTGAACTGTCAGTATATAAACAAACACAGCTAACTTTTATGAGCCGTTGAACACTTGGAACTAAATAAAACGAAATAAATATTGAGATGAAAATCTTACCTGCGACAGTCAAAGCGACTCCAGGTTCACCAGTATATTTCCCGCCTGGTTGGTCTGTTATGAAAGTGAGCTTGTACTCAGCTGAGTCACTCTCTTTCAAGTCTGTGACTGTCAGAGTGCAGTTGTTCTGATCACAGTCATACTTCACACGTCCTAAATATTTTGGGTCTGTTTTCAGATCCACTTTTTCATTATTTCTCTCTTTTGTGAACCAGAAGCGATCCTTAACTTCCTTAACTGTGGATGGATATCTGTAGGTGCAGCGTATTTGTACTGTTGCTCCTTTTGAGGCACAGATCTGAGGAGGGGTGCATGTCACAGCCAAACCGTCCTGGCCCTGTACCACTGCAACACAAAAAGACATCAGACATCACAATCAGATTTGGAACAACATCAGAGAATAGGCTTATTCTAATTATCAATTTTTTCTAGAACTGAACTACATTTCCAAAATGTAGATCAGTCATCTGATGGAGGCGCTGTGACGTAACGAGGTTATTTCTGTTTTGTCTTCTTCTTGGCCCTGCATTTTTCTGGAGTGAGCACAGTACAAGTGTTCAGCTACATGTTTCTTCACTACGGGAAACATTCAATGACCGTCCATCTTCATCAAACCCTTCTTCTGTAACTACAAAATTGACAGCTAACAGTTGAATCAGGGAAGAAAGTTTGGTCCGAAAGCCTTAAACAAACAAGAAATGCCAAGTGAGGATAGTGTTAATAGGAGCACTTTGACAACTTCTTCACCTGAGAGTCTCATCCTCTGGATATTAGGCAGAAGAAAAGGTGTTCCAGATATCTGGGGGTCAGACTCTGCCTTCCTACAAAAGCTGATACCAAGATCCAACAGAGACAACTCGAGCGTAACCTCAGATCAGCAAAGTTCAGAGTTTCCCAAAGTTTGGAATTTCCCCTCGCAGGACGGATAAAGGCATTTTGAATTCAGTCCAGATTTCGTGTTGGCTGTGGAACAGTGGCCAGAGCTTTTCCACTGTTACATAATGAAGGGCTCACAGGAATGCAATCATCCTGTTTAAATGAGTTCTCTCAGCCTTCACAAGGTTCAATAATGTGTTCCCTGATGTTTCTGTGGGAGGTCTTGCTGCAGTTTGGGGCCATTACTTCCAAAGTAGCTGTAGTCGCAATTGGTCAATTTTCAGACCGAATATCTGCAGCCATTGTCATAAAAACGTCCTGATCGTGCATCTGTCTAATTAGAACTCAACACTGGCCAACACAATATAAGATCATCCTAATATCCAGGACAACTGACACAAACGGAAACAATAATGATCAAAGAAATGGTTAAAATCTGCAGACAATTGTGCACAAAGCTAACATTTGTGTAACAAAAGCAAACATTTCTCAGCTGTTCCTCTTTTAATGCACTGAACTGTAGACATACGTTACCTGACACAGTGAGAAGGAAGACAATAAATCCACTTGCTGCTGCAGTTAAACTCATAGCTGCTCCTCTCATCTCTCTGTGAGGCTTCAGACAATGAAACATGCCAGCAGATTAAATAATAAGTACATGGGCGGTATGAATAAACAATTCTACTCACAGTGAAGCAGGGTGTTGCCTTCTTTCCTCTGTGGTCACCAAGCAGAAGGTAGATGTCAGGCCGGTCAACTTCCTCTTTAGATCATTAATATATATGATGTCAAAATGCCACTAAACACCCAGATTGCAATAATGTTATGGTGTTTTGCTCATTTTAAATTTAATTAGAGAAAACACTGTTGTAGCCTGTTGATACCAAACATGTTTTACTGCCAACATCTCACTGACACAAGACAAGACCACTTAAAAAGAGGAGAACAGACACATATTTGCTTTGGACTTGAGAAGCATGATGCAGCTTTACTGAAAACAGTAAGTAAGAGAGGAAGGAAAATGACTTGTGATTTTTCTCATTGAGGTTCTTCTCACTCTGCGGTCAGCTTGCTGCTGTTGGCAGAGAAATGCAGAACACCAAATATGAACATGTAACACACATAATGAATGAATAATGAAGTGGACTGGTAGGACCTGCTGTGGACACACAAGACACACTCAGTCTTGGGGCCACTCCTGTTTATTATTTACATATTTCCTCTTGCCAACGTCTTCCAGCACTATGGTCTTCATTTTTGCTCTTATGCTGACGATACGCAGCTTTATATGTCCGCTGAGCCTGTGACTATTGCATCAGCCTGAGCTGTACCACGTGTTTCCTGTTACTTTAAGATATGCATCTTATTACAGGGTAAATTTCAGGTCAAAATTATAATTTCTTAAACCCACTTCAGGGTGCTTCAAATAAGTGTGCTAAATGAGCTAATATGTAGCTTACAATACCTGGCAAAAAGAGAAGAAAGACAACAAATCCACTGGCTCTGCTGTTAAACCCATAGCTGCTCCTCTTGCCTCCATGTCTAACCTCAGGAACAATAAAACACATCAACAGGTGAATATTGTGCACAAGAAACAAACCAATCACGTCAATAAATACTGTAAGAATTAGAGAAACATCTTGATTGACAACTGACCTCTTTGGTCAGACATTTTTACGTATTTATTTTTGCTATGACTTTTTAAAAACAGTTTTGTCACTCTGAGAAGCACAATTCAGTTGCTTTTGTCTGGGCTCGTGCTCTAAAAATAAGTTTGAACTTACCACTTGCCTCTCAAACTGCAGCCTGCATTACCTGTGATGAACCCATTGTGTTTCTAGACAGAGGAAGAACTCGATCTTTAGTTTAATTGACTAATCTTTCACTCCAGAGATGCGTGTGTAATTACAGTCAGAGGATGAAATCTGTCTGTAACAGTTTAGAAATATCCTCTATTTAATCAGAGAAGAAAACAACTGGTAGGCATCAGGCTACAGAAAGCACACCAAGACACTGCAAACAACAACAAATACCATTAAAGTTTAAGAAGAGCATAACCACTGACTCAAACATCAGACCAACATCTTACTTTTTGATGTGTTTAGCAAAACAAAACATTGCAGATACAAAAGAACACAGAGCAGAGGCCAAATACAGTAACATCAAATATGATGATACAGGTACAAATGAGAGTACTGTAGAACGAAAACAGGTGTGCCATATAAAAGCTGTGGTTAGAGTAAACAAAGCAGCAATAAAGACAATTTGGTAATGTTCCAGCAGT
Organism: Chaetodon trifascialis; assembly: GCF_039877785.1. Lineage (NCBI taxonomy): Eukaryota > Metazoa > Chordata > Actinopteri > Chaetodontiformes > Chaetodontidae > Chaetodon > Chaetodon trifascialis. The sequence continues at coordinate 9,895,170 of NC_092057.1, forward strand.
CAAAATAATAAAATAATAATAAAATGTAAGCAACAGGATGTTGGAAATGACTACGATATTTACACCAAGTGGCAGCAAAAATGAAACTACAAGTAAATTAACAAATGGACACTCTGCATCAAAACCTCAGTGATGTGTGGTGTGGTTTGTGTGTTTTAAGTAAGTTTTATATTGCAATTTTAGCATATTATCTGTTTTCTATCTGAATACAGAACTACAGAGCTAAGTCAGAGGCCAGTTTTCAGTCTTGTTAATGTGAAATAAATATTTCTCTGGTGTGTGTCTACACCTCCATCAAACACAAAATGACTCAGATGAGATGCTGATACGAAAAAAAGCAGCTAAACTGATTGCACCTGATAGAGCCTGAAGGTTGGGATGTATGCGAGGTTAAAGTGAAAACAAATGCAGAAAAGCACCAGCAATATGTCCCACCACTGGCCTATTTTTGACCTATTGTGCTGTCCACCTGAATGCAGTTTACGGCTTTGTTTCACTGTTATGCCTCCTTGCTCAAATCGATCGGCACAATGGCTGCAATTTCCAGGATTTTCCAGAACAATCAGGTCACAGGCCATTGATTTGAACAAAGGAATTCACAGCTTTATATAGAGAAAAGGAGTGGGAGGTGACAGCTCCGCTTAGTTTGCCACTTTCAGGATGTCTAGCAATGATATTCACATTATTGAGTAGTAGTAGTGGCAGTAGATCAAATTAGTCAATATATAAGAGAGAAGGCCATGGAACCATGTTATACAAGTCACATTCACAATCTAATGCACTCAATCGTCATAAACTTTAAAACTTCGCGTGTTTTCCTTTCATAAAGGGGGAAAAAACACCCAGGTTGGAAAGCAGACTAAAGATTCCTCTTCCCATGTTGTTTGCGGTGTTTGTTGATTGTACTGTACAATGCAGATGGATCCTCTGCAGCTTCCTGACCTGTTGTTCTGGGAGGGAAATAAATTAAATGAAGGGATTCTGAAAAAATGGTATTCGTGTAAAAGATACAAACAGCGATCAGAGAACAGGAAGAAAATTATTAGAACGAAAACATCCTGAATTGTTTCTCACTGTAATTTTTAGCCCAATAGATAAAATGCTTGTGTGAGGAGCTGCTCACCTCCAGGCTGTACTGGCACTCTTAAATTTTACAGCAGCGTACTCGACCATCTCTTCTTCCCTCTTGTTTTCCTGGTATCTTCGGGGCAGAGCTGCTCTGATGTTGGAGTAGATGGGATCTGGCTGGTTTTTGGAGAAGCGGACGCTGGCATAGTGAAAATAATCCTGCTGCTCCGCTGGCTGCATCTGTGGACAATGAACATATAAGATGAATTTTTAATTTTTTACCAGAGGAGATGGTCTAAGGTTTAAGTTAAGATGGAAGCTAGAGTGTGACACTCCCAACTCACAACAACTTTACTGAACTGGTTTACTTTTGCACTGGAGTATCGTAACTCTTCTTCCTCACCTGTTCCCTGTTGTCTGGTCTTTCTCCAGCCCCAGACAGTGGCTTGGAGACCCTCTTCTTTCTGGTCAGGAGAATTCATTTTAAAAGTTAAACTAGAATGATGCACTGACTGCTAAAATAAACACATATCAAATGAACTTATGAGCCATTATTTTGCAAAACAGAACTGCTCACATGATGCACAGGAGGACAGGGATGAGTATGATAACAAGGGAAACAGCAGGGACTGTGGCAGCTGCTATGAATTTCCATACTCCTAGAAATGATCAAATGCAAAGACTGACAATTATTTAGGGTGTGAGAGAGAGAAAGTTAGCCAGTTAAGTAATAATAGGATTTTCTATACACTTTCTTGCAACTAAATGTATTTTATTTTGAGAAAATGCAAGAACTTTGGCCATCCTGAGACAGAAATGACATGCTACAACTGCACTTTTATGGATAACACTGAATCTGTACCAAAGTTTAGATAAATTATGCAGGTGCTTGAGAAGCTTATGGAGTCTAGATGATCAGAGCTGGAAAAAAGGAGAACTTTGTCAGGCTCAGCATTGCCAGCACCACCATTTCAACCCTCACAGAGAAGCTTGTCAGGAGCCTCTTTAAGGTATATCAGAGATGCAGTTACCATCCGATCTGGTTGAAAGCAGTGAACATAAGTTCACTGGACTACCTGGACCGTTCAAAACATGGCTGTAATACAACAGTATTCTGTCCAGGACTTTGTGCCCTCTCCTGGAACACAAACTGCCAGTCTGAGCAGCTGAGGACATGGAAATGAAGTTGAGCTCCCAGCAGCAAGCAGTGTTTCAGCAGTTTCTGTTTTCTTCTCATGGACACAGCAGTTTCAGGAGAATTGTGTAATACAAAGGGTCACAAAGTCTGACCCACATGGTGCATTATGACTTCTGATGATAACTTACCAGCCACAGCAGTCAGATGTAAGGTGGAGTTGTGACGTCCTCTTCTGTTCTGAGCTTCACAGTAATAATTCCCACTGTGCTCAGGTCTGAAGCCAGTGATGATGAAGATCTGTCCTGAAGCTTTCGGTGAGTCTTCATTCTCCTTGTACCAGCTATAATTAGCTGCTGGGTTAGCATCACTGCTGCAGGTCAGATTCACTGTACTACCCTCTATTATTTCACCAGATGGACTCACAGACACAGAGGGAAGCCTTGGAGCATCTTGTAGGATAGAAAGACATTTCATTAACTGTTAGAGAGCACAATATCTGTTGTCCATTATTGTTAAGATTGTTATGTTTGTCCTCAAACGTATAAATTCACCAAAATGTTTGTGGTTAGCAAGTTTAAGCACTTTGCATTTGAACTTACTAACAACTTGTTTAAATATACTAAGTATATGCAAATGTTTTGTACGTACACTGGACGTCTATTAAGACAGACGAAGAGTTGATCTCTCCATGCTGATTCTCAGACTTGCACTGGTAAAGCCCTCCATCCTCAGAGCTGATGGAGGTGAAACGATAGATGCCCTCTGGTCCTTGAATCAGTGTTTGGTTCTCCTTGAACCAGGTATAATTAGCTGCTGGGTTAGCATCACTGCTACAGGTCAGATTGACTGAACTCCCCTCCATTATTTCTCCGGGGGGACTCACAGACACAGAGGCAAGTTTTGGAGCATCTTGGAGACGGTATGGATAGACAGACATTTGACTTAACGTTAGAACATACGATACGTAAGAGCTCCCACGGGTTTGTAAAAAGTGTCATTCTGATGGCATAGGCTCTTGTTTGAAGTAAAACATAAATAAGACAAATTGTAAAGTCTATGTGTTTACTGTCTTTCAGAGTCTTTCTTGATGCTATCACCAGGAGATGTCAAAGCAAGAAATGTTCAAATATTACACATTGAGGCAGTAACTATTTAGACTCATTGCTTTTCAGAAAATCATCTGATCTTTGTTCATCTCTGGCTGGAAAAAAACTCTGTCACTATTCATCACTGATGAATGTAGATAAAAGAGCTCGGCCTGTACCAGCTCTGTATGGAAAGTGTCCTGAGACAACTTCTGTTGTGATTTGGCGCTATACAAATAAAATTGAATTGAATTGATGTTCTCTCCATCTTCAGACACAAACTACACGCTACCTCCACAATAACACAGGTCACATATATTTACATTATTAGTAAGACTCAAGAATTACAACTCCTTCACCATAAAGTAAGTTAAAAAAGTTGTTTGAACTTATGAACCTCTTGTGTAAATGTTCTTACCGTATGCCTCATACGCAAATGTTTTGTACTTACAGTGGACGTCTATTAAGACAGACGAAGAGTTGATCTCTCCATGCTGATTTTCAGACTTGCACTGGTAAAGCCCTCTGTTCTCAGAGCTGATGGAGGTGAAACGATAGATGCCCTCTGGTCCTTGAATCAGTGTTTGGTTCTCCTTGTACCAGGTATAATTAGCCGCTGGGTTAGCATCACTGCTACAGGTCAGATTGACTGAACTGCCCTCCATTATTTCTCTGGAGGGACTCACAGACACAGAGGCCAGCTTTGGAGCATCTGGAGGACAATATATGAGGACAAACTGTAATACTGACATGCATGATTTTGAAGGACTTTTCCGTCATGAAAAATAAAACAGACTCATATGACTTACACTGGACAATTATCAGCAGAGATAAAGAGTTGATCTGTCCATGTTTATTCTCAGACTTGCAGTGGTAGATCCCTCCATCCTCAGAGCTGATGGAGGCGAAACTGTAACTTCCCCGTGGTGCTTGGAGCGGTGTTTGGTTCTCCTGGTTCTTGAACCAGGTGTATTCAGCTGCTGGGTTAGCATCACTGCTGCAGGTCAGATTCACTGCACTACCCTCTATTATTTCACCAGAGGGACTCACTGACACAGAGGGAAGCTTTGGAGGATCTGGAGATGAATAAATAAATAATCAAATTCAAAAATTAATAAACACATTCTGACTACAAATCTGAATCTCTTCCCTTCTTCACAGGCATTTCCAGATGAGCTCTGCATGGAAGCAAATAAGGGTCATTAAAATATTTTGAGCTTTTGAAATGTTTGTAAATAATTTCACTGCCTACAGTGAGGTTTCACAAAGTCTGAGAGACGGAGGCACAAATTTCCTGTCTGTGATTGCGACACTGAAGCTACACGCTACGAGTTCCAAGCACAATGTTTGACTCCTCAGCTGACTAACCAATCAGCATGTCGCTCACTGACTATCCAGCTGCAAGTTGCTTTTTAAACGAGCCATTTCACTCACATTTCACATCGATAAAGATGGACACAGATGCCCTCTTCCCCAGCTTGCTCTCAACCATACAGTAATACTCTCCAGAGTCCGAAGACTGGATGGACCTGAAGACAAGCAGCGGTTCTTGACTGAGAGCCTGAAGGTCTGAATTTCCATTCGTCTTATACCAGGTATAAGTAGCTGCTGGCTTAGCATCCGTGCTGCAGGTGAGAGACACTGATCTGCCTTCCACTATCTCACCAGATGGACACACTGACACAGAGGGAAGCTTTGGAATATCTGGAGAAGGAAATATGAACATAAATTAAGTATGAAAATCTGTGTCGTCGCTTTCTTGCACTCCTTCTTCGTCCCTGATATGTGCTGTTTGTCTCTCTCTCTGTGTTAGTTTGTCAACTGCATGCCACAGCCAGAGATCTGCAAATTCTAAGCATCCCTTTAATGGCATTGAACTATTTGCTGCTTAGACATACGCTTTGTCAGTCACTTTTGTCATCAACAGTGGTATTCTCAGATGTGTCAGAGATTGTCATATTAACACATTCTGTCTTAGAAATTTGACATTTTCTTGGCGACACTGTTAAGTAAACTCACACACTGGAGGAGAGCGGTAATCCTCATATCCCTGAACAGCACAGGAAAAGTTGCCATTATCATTAACAGAGACTCTACGAGAAGATGTTTCTTCGTCCATTCTCCGTCCATTATTGTACCAGACATATGAGGCATCATCAGCTACATTACAACTGCTGTGACACTTCATCTCTGATGAGGGAGTTGATGATCGTTCCACCTGCACCTGGAGGTCTGGATCTTACAAGACAGAACAGGAATGTTTCAAACTATATCATCAAGGCATGCGCATGCAAACAGATGAAGGTTCACCGCAGTGTTTCCTAGACGCTGAGCAACTGCAGTCAAGTATTGCAAAGAAAACATTACCTGTGACAGACAAAGTGACTCCAGGTAAACCAGTGTATTGACCTCTGTCTTGGTTTGTTGTGAACCTGAATTTGTACACAGCCGAGTCGCTCTCGTTCAGGTCTGTGATTCTCAGAGTGCACTTGTTGTCCTGTAAGTGATACTCCACACGACCTGCGTAGTGTGAATCTGTAGCCAGATCAAATGCGACACTATTATCCCCTTTAGTAAACCAGAACGCTCTCTCAACTGTAGTAACACGGTCATTTATTCTGGATGGGTATGTGTATGTGGAGTGTATTTCCACTGTTGATCCTTTTAAGGCACAGATCTGAGCAGAAGGGTAAGTCACTCCCCAGCCATTCTGAGCCCATAGCACTGTAACACAGAGCACATCAAACCAACAGTCAGATTCATTACAACAGAGGAAACACAGTGAAAGTCATGAAGGCTCCTCAACATGGAAACATGCTCTAAAACTTCTGAATTATAAGACAGAGATGTCTGTAATATTAAGGCATTACCTGAGAAAAGTCATGTTCTTTTAAACTTATGTTACTAATTACATTATGACTTTTATGATGTTATTTCTGCATTATGTAACGGTGAACGCCGAGTTTGAAAAGAAACCTTAAATATTTAGGTCGAAGGACACAGAGAGATATTGCATGTATGAAAAGCACAATAATAATAATAATAATAATAATATATGATGATATAAAATAAAAATATGAAATATAACAGTTATTAGACGCATGCGTATTTTCATAGTTTGCATCATATGGCATAATTAAATCTAGAAATGTGATTATTTGGGAATTCATTGATTTTATTGTAATTATAAAAAAAAATGTCTTTAGCTTGCTGTAGGTAAGTGAACTTATTGCCCTGCAGTGTAAAAGTAGAAACACAGTACCTGGCGCTGAGAGAAGGAAGATAACAAGTCCACTCGCTGCTGCTTTTGAACTCATAGCTGCTCCTCTCATCTCAGTGTGACTTCAGAGAAATGAAAACACATCAGCAGGTCAGTATTGTCTGGAGGAAATATCCATCAAATTAATTAACAATTCAGCTTTCAAAGCGAAAGATGTCGTCTATGAAGGTAATGTCCCATGTGTTAAACTAGACGGACTTCCTCCCTCTTTACACTATTAATATGCATTAAGTCAGTAATTTTGTTCTTTTAGAAACATATATGGCCCTCTTAATGTTTCCATTTAAGAATGAGAAACTAGTTTTGTGGGTTGCCAGCAGGGGTGGAAGTAACAAATTGTTACTCCTTACTTTAATGAAGCTGTATTTTTGTGTACTTCTATTTGAAATATTTTGTATCACAAGTACTGTACTCCACTGCATTTCATGCCATAATCACTAAGAGTGGAACAAAAGAAACGCGTTGAATCAGAAGTTGCAGTCGAGGAGAAGCTGCCGGTGCATCTGAGGGCTGCATGTCAAAGGAGACAGATGACACTGGAAAACTGCTCACTGTGTAAAACTGCTTTTTGCTTTCCTTTGCTGAACGTTTGTTTGTAGATTTAATGTTGTCTATATATCTCTATGTCGTCTGCCTTGGTCATGCTTTATCCTGCTGTTAAAATGGCAGGTTATATCATTTATGTGGTCTAATAATGCTTGATGACCCCTCTGCGGTGTCCAAAGCTCCCCTGGTTTATTGCTGGTCATTTTTGTGACTGTCTGAAATGGATTAATCTATAGGCTACACCGAGGAAGGCATTTGCTTACAAGTGAGAATGAGAAACAAAGCATAGCACAGCGAGTTACAGGCTTCATCAGATAGTGGTATGTTCAGTGAAATAAGCTCACACACTGGAGAATGAAAATCCTCAAGCCTTTGTACGGCACACCTGTACCTGGAGAGCCAGAAATGCGAGGGAGCAACAGGAACGTAAACGCACACTAAACTATCAAAAGACACTCTTGCAAATAAACCCACAGACCTCTCCAGTTGCATTTCAAAGACGTTAAATATTTTGAATTAATTAATACATCTTCAGATGAAAGTGTTACCTGTGACAGACAAAATGACTCCTGGTGAACCAGTAAAACTCCCATACAGTTGGTCCGCTATGAACCTGGCGCAGTGAAGGAACAACAATGGATTATATCTGTGAACCTTAATGCTATTTTGCTGAGAATTGATATCATGTGTGTATGATGTGCTATTCTTAGTTTCCTCTCTGCTCACACCCAGTGTGAAATCTGCAGAGAAATGAACAACACTGAGGCTTGGGAAACCGCTAATGGCTGCAATGTGATATACAGATAACAAAAAGGCCCAATACTGTTAACAATACAATGCATGGAAATATCACACTGAGGTCAGCAAGTTGCAATGTCAGGGGGCAGGGTTCATCTGAACTGTTCAGATAAAAAGAAATGTGACTTTCAAAGATAAAACTAACAACACAGATGTGTCACAGTTTTAAGACATACTGTCTTTACTGTGGTTCATCTGTAGTGATGTCGACTGTTGCAGCTGTGGCATCAAACATCAGTGTGAGTGCTAAATGCCCTACAGTGTAAATGCACACATACATACAGTGCCTGGCACAGAATCCACCTGCTGCTGCAGAGCTGCTCCTCTCATCTCTCTGTGAAGCATCAGAGATGTTGAAGCACATCAGCAGGTAAATCATGTACACAACAAATATCACACAGTCACCTCAATAAACAGTTCTGCTTAAAATGGAGAAGGATATGTTCCTGAAAGACAACTTTCCTCTGTGGTAAGCAGGAGACTTCCTGCTTACTATGAGTCTGACTTCCTTCCTTGTCATATTATTAATATGCATGATGAGCCAAGAGTGTGTAGAGTGTGCTGAAATTAATGGTCTATCATGTGTCTTGGCCTCCCGGAAAAGCTTATAACATGGTGCTGACTGATAGCTCAAGATTCAGATGGAGCACTGTGGCCTCTGTCCTGGACACAGGACCAGTGGACCAGCTTTCAACTCTTACAAATTTACCGGATGGGTCACTGGAGTTTTCTCTCTGTGATTAGGACATTTCTGGAGAAAATGTCCAAATTGCCTCCATCCCTGAGGACACACCAGGACAAGTACAGACGTAGATGACCAGGAGGAAGAGGAAAGCCAGCCAGTGCCTGATAGGAAACAGAGAGAGAGGGAGAGAGGACGAGCTTATTCAGTTCATAAAGTAAGATATGAAGCTGAGGAAGAGAGGTGAGCACAGGAGAGCAGAGAGAGACTCAAAACTCTCTTGTCTCTACTTGAGAGACAAAAAATACTGATGGAATCAATGAATTAAAATAACTGTTAAATACATTGTTTATTTCATTTGCAACGTTCTTTGCAACTGTGCACAACAAATAAACACAATAAGTGGAATAAAAAGGTCTGCAGGTCCTTAAAAAGTCTGAAATCCGATCCAGGATATTGCCCCATCTGCTTGTCTTATTCTTGTTGGCTTTGAATAGGATCAAGGCTAATTTAGCTTATTCTTACAAGATGGTAAGATTCAGATATTACAAATGTTATGTAATTAAAATATTACTCACCAGCAGAAGAAGTCCAGGCTGTGCTGAGAGCAATCATCGATCAGCTTGCCAAACTGTGGCAACAAGGCAAAAAGTCCACAATTCATAGTTTACCCAGTGGACAGGTAGTTACATAGAAACACTTAACGTGCATTTCTCTGCCTTCAAAACGGGACATCCCTGTCGTGCATCTGTGAACCACGCAGCCTTTGAATGAGACACAGATATAGTTAAGTAAATTAGAATATGTCTCAGTATAGTATATGAGTAAACTACTTAACTACAACCCTGATACCAAAGAAAGTTGGGACACTGTGTAAAACAACAATAAAACTGAATGTGATAACTTGCTAATTCTTTCTGAGACGATTGGAAAGAGTACAAAGATAATACATTTAATGCTATACCTCAACTGCCAGTAACACCTTTCATTCAAGTTGGGACAGGAGCAGGAAAAGACTGTGAAAGTTGTAGAACGCTCCAAAAACACCTGTTTGGATCATTCCACAGGTAAACAGGTTCATTGGTAGCAGGTGATAGTATCATGATTGGGTATGAAAGGGGCATCCTGGAAAGGCTCAGTCGTTCACAAGCAAGGATGGAGCGAGGTTCACCACTTTGTGAACACATGACTGTACAAAGGATATTATCACATGAGGAAGACTTTGTAAAACCGCTGTCAGTTAGTTTTGGAAATTATTTTATTTGCGTCCCAACTTTTTCGGAATCAGGGTTCTTTAATTGTTAATGCTAGTTGTCCTACTTTACACCACTTGTTGCTGGGTAGCGAGCATATAGTTGATTTTTTTTATTATTACAGACAGTTAGCCTTAGCATTTAAAACATATTGTAACGATGGGAGGACAGGCTGGTGTTTGTTAGCTAGCTTGCACACTAGTTAGCGCAAAGACTCATGGGAGTGTTTATGTTCAGAGTTCACAGGACTGACATTGTTAAATGTTCATGTGTTGTAAATGTTGTTTTCTGGTTGCTGTTGTCATGTTATGTGTGTTGGAGAGCACCATGGTACTGTAGTTATTTTACACTGTGCCGCCATGGCTGTGACTGGCATGTAGAGTAAAGGCATCAGTAAGTCTTTCTGTTTATTGTGGACATTGAATGTGAATATACAGCATATTCCTGGTGTAGCACAGTGTATGGGGCACAGGACTTGGTACAATACATTTTCAGGATACCTCAGAGACTGAATTATCTTGTGTACAGTATATCATGGCCAGCCACCTACCACAGGCGAAAATATAAGTTGTGTTTCAATCTTCATTTGTTTTGAAACTGTTGCAGTCATTTTAGTTCATACGTTAGCAAACCTTTTCGCGTAATCTCCGTGCGCGAGGTGTTCTGAAGTCTTGTTTTTGAATTTCAACGACATCTGCCTGTCAGCCAATCAGAAATTAATACTTTCAATAGCAGTCAAGTGAGTCCCAATGAAGGTTTAGAAAATGTTACTTAAATCTGTTTGCTGTACTTCGTCACTAGCACTAACTTAGTAATGTAACTATGTAACAAGTTACTCAGCTGTCCAGTGTAACCTCGCATTAGAGGCCCTTCACCTTTCAGTGATGTTCACCTGCTAATTCGTGTTTTACCGTCTCCAGGCTATGGGTTTGGACTGTCTCGCTGAGTAGTTCAGGGAGCCTGGGAAATTGGAGTCCCAGCATATCTATAAATAAGTAAGGTACAATAAAAAAGACATCTGACAAATGTAACACGGATGCTGACTGTATGTTAATTGTGTTTTGTCCTTACAATACACATAAATTATGCACAGTAACATTGCTTATATATTCATATTAAGATCACCATTTTTTTTATTTTTTATTTTTGGGTCAACCAACCCTTTAAGAAACAATGACCAAACAAACAAGACTTCACATAATGCCCATTTTTATTTTTGACAGCTGACTTGATGCTGCACTTGACCATGTCTGTCCTGAGGAACACAGTACTCATAAAAAAATAAAAAAAATAAAAATCACGTATAAATAGACCATAGATTCATGTTGCGTTCACATATAGTTTTTGTTGACTGTGCTGTACAGTGCGAATGAGTCCTCCCCATCCTCTTGATGTCTTGTTCTGTGAAGGGACAAAAAATAAACCATTCACACTGATTCTAACACAATGTATCTTTTTAAATCACATAGTGATTAATATTTTCATGTGAGAGGAGCTGCTCACCTCGGGGCACTCATGGCATTGTCAGTTTTAACAATACTGTATTCTACTTCGACCTCTTCCTCGTTTTGTCTGCAGGGCTGAGTTGGTCTGATGTTGGAGTAGAGAGCGTCTTCTTGGTTCAGACAGAGGTGGATGTTGGCGTAATGGAGGTCCTCATACTCTTCTTCTGGTTGTTTTTGCGCTCCAGCTGACGTGTTGTCAGAAACTGGACCCATGTTTAGCTGACAGGACAAACAGAACTCAAGTACAGTTACATTTTTACTGGCCTTTTGCACAAAATGTACTTGCTTGACTTACCTACCGTACAGTTATATACCTGCTGGATTTCACCAGCTACTGAGAGTTTGTGGTCACAGTGCTTGATGCAGTTAGTTGTGAGACTACTGCTACTTCGCTGAGTTACAACAACTGTGATCCTGAAGCTTGAGATAAGTGTTTTCACAGTCCCTATTGGTCACCAGCAGAGATTTAGAATATTCAAAGATAGCTGAATGCCCCTTTGTTTAAACAATAAAAACCGTGTTTAGATGCACTAAATTTTAGATTTCTGATTTTGTTTAGCTGAGCCTGAACAGCTGAGGCACATCAATTCAACAGTGGATCACACATAAATTCTTTGATCAACAACAATTACATCATTATTACATGATGTGGGAACACAATAAGACTGATTTTGTCAACATTTAGTTTAAGAGTTGATTTGAGAAGCACGGATGGATGATAGTTAAATGACTGTGGTAACGTATCCTTTCAGTTGAGCCTGCTCAGGGAAACGTGTTAAGATTGCACAGTTCAAATACTTTTTCCTGCCAAATGATGAGAAAAATGGCACACAATTATTTTTCTTGAATTTTGGAAAACCTCTAATTTAGAATACCTTGAAGTATATTTAATTATTAATTTAAGTTTGGTGTCGTCTTCTTATGTAACTTGCCTGGATCAAGAGCAAAATTTACTAATTTAGGCCTATTAATCCATATTAATACTGTATGTGACACTGAGCTGTGGATAAACTCGACAAACCTTCTCACTGGATATTTCAACAAACATGGGGCAGCAAGGTAACAGTTTTTATTTTAACTACTGTAGGAAAAAGCTTCTATTCGAAAACTATCTTTGACCACGGTTTAAGTGATACATACAAAATTTAATTTACATCATTTAAACAACATTATATTTGGGTAGCAGTCAAGCAGTAACCTCAAGGGCTGAAAAATGAAGCCAACACTTAACCTCAAAAGCTGCAGTTCCTCAGATAGCCACTTGAGGCCGGCTCTAAAAGCATGTCGATCCCCATAGACCCCAATATTAACTGTGCAGCAGAAATACACAGGTTTGCAGCATGGCACAAAAATTAGGTATTGGTCTCTATAATTAATTTCTGCATTCACGACAACTGTACAGAAATTAATTTTTACTCATGTAAATCATATTGGAGCAGTCGTCCACCAATCAGAAGGTTGGTGGTTCGATCCCTGGCCTCAGCAGTCCATATACCGAAGTATCCTTGGGCAAGATACTGAACCCCAGAACTGCCCCAATGCTGTGCTATCAGTGTGTGTATGTATGCCGCTTTGGATAAAAGCATCTGCCAAATGACTAATTGTAATTGTAATATTAATCCTTTGTGGAAAACTTGGGCAATAAAGGGAAATATGGCACTCTCAGATGATCATGTTTTCTTTTGCACTGAATACTTGAACTCTTCCTTCCTCACCTGTGCTCTAATGGCGGGTCTATCTCCATCCTCAGACTGTTGGGTGAAGATTTTATATCTCCTGGATGGGAGGGAGAATGAGGAGCAATTGAATGAATGAACTAATAAATCCAGGGACCAGATGACATCATTTTAGATGCATTAGTGAACACAATCATAGTTACACATAATGGCTCACCTAATCCACAGGAAGACAGCGAGGAGTATGATAACCAGAAGAAGGGCAGTGATTGTTATTATAGTCGCTGATTTCCCTGCACCTGGATAATCAGGAGGAAATACTGAGAGCTGATTTGGGAATTGCAGGATGTTTGAGTCGTTGCAATTAACACATTGTTCCAAAACCTCCCACATTGTTCCCCAGAATCTCCAGTCACCCACCTGCAGTATTCAGAAAGTATTCAGATCCTAAACTTAAGTAACAGTACTAATACCACATTGTGTAAATACAGAAGCCCTGAAAGGCCATGGATAAACATATTTTTTCGCTCCGTTTTACCACGATAACGAGATAATATTCCACCATTTTATCGTTATAATGGGATAATATTCCACCGTTTTATCGTTATAACGACATAATATTACACCGTTTTATCGTTATAACGAGTTAATTTTCCAGAGAGGTAGGATGTCAAATCAACCTGCCAAACCGGACGGTGCTCTGCTACCCTGAACACCATCAACTGAAGCCAGGCCTGGACGTGCTCTCCTGCAGCTGCACACTTCGTAAGTTAAGCATGTTCATGTGTTTGTTTGTACTTTCGGCGGGTTGGTTTGACATCCTACCTCACCGGAAAATGAACTCTTTATAACGTTAAAACGGTGGAATATTATGTCGTTATCACGATAAAACGGTGGAATATTATGTCATTATAACGATAAAACGGTGGAATATTATGTCGATATAATGATAAAACAGTGGAATATTATCTCGTTATCACTCTAAAACGGTGGAATATTATCTCATTATCACAGTAAAACGGAGCGTAAAAAATTATGTTGATCCATGGCCTTTTAGGGCTTCCGTATGTAAATACTGCAAAAGTGTGTTCAAATTATCATCAAAATGTACTTTACGTTTCTGATTTCATATCTGATGTTTGTTGATTAATATTACTGCTGCATGAATGTGTATGTTGCATTTTACTGTTGTAAATGTTTAAGGTTGAGCTCATTTGAACTACAGTGTTTGTTAGATTAATCGACAGCAATGCAGCAATCATATTCTGTAAGATCATCTTGTAGTGTCACTGTCCTGTGAGAACCACATATCTCCAAAAAGCAGTGCAGTGGAGAAGAAATAGAATGGAAAATACTCAAGTAAAGCAAACAACAACAACAAAAGTGCCTCAGATTTACACAGCACTTGCATAAATTTAGTTAGTTACAATCCACCATTGCCCACTTGTACAAAATTAGAAACTGTGTGTTTTAATTGTGTGTTTTATTAAAAGGAGTAACTGCATGTTTAGGCAGTTTGTAGGCTGTTTCACTTTGGTTAATGTCAGGTCAAGGAAGTGTGAGGGACTTCTGGTGCCACCTCTAACAGCAGAGGGATCCGAATAAGGCCTGTATTAAAGACGTGGATGTACTGTAGGTGAATGCACACAACTGACCTGCCACAGCAATCAGATGTAAGGTGGAGTTATGACGTCCTCTTCTGTTCTGCGCTTCACAGTAATAATTCCCGCTGTGTTCAGCTCTGAAGTCAGCGATGGTGAAGATCTGTCCTGATGCCTTTGGCGAGTCTTCATTCTCCTTGTACCAGTTGTAATTAGCTGCTGGGTTAGCATCACTGCTGCAGCTCAGATTCACTGAACTGCCCTCCACGATCTCCCCAGCAGGACTTACTGACACAGAGGGAAGCTTTGGAGCATCTGGAGAAGAATACATAAACTCATTAGTGTGATTTTAGATCCTCTGAGTGTGGTGCCATCTTGGAACAGCACATATAATGTGGTGACAAGCATAAATATTGTGAGGTACAAAGTGGAAACATTCTGACAGTGTGACTTTCTATTGAATGTGACAGATGTTTACTATTCAAATCCATTAACCACTGCTCGGTGTGAAAGAGGCAGCTGCAAACTTTAAACAGCTGACCTTTTAGTCTGCAGCCAGTCAGACTGTTGAAGACAAGTCTACAATCATCAGATCAGTCTCTACTTACACTGGACCTCTACATTTGAACTTACTAACAACTTGTTTAAATATACTAAGTATATGCAAATGTTTTGTACGTACACTGGACGTCTATTAAGACAGACGAAGAGTTGATCTGTCTGTACTGATTTTCAGACTTGCAGAAGTAGATCCCACTGTCCTTAGAGCTGATGGAGGTGAAATGATAGATGCCCCCTGGTCCCTGAAGCAGTGCTTGGTTCTCCTTGTACCAGGTATAATTAGCTGCTGGGTTAGCATCGCTGCTACAGGTCAGATTCACTGAACTGCCCTCTACTATCTCACCAGAGGGACTCACTGACACATTGGGGGTTTGTGGACCATCTGGAAGAGATATATTAACATTGATTTTTATGACCTGAGCTGTGTTGCAGCATCTCAAACTTGAGTTTGAACAGCACTGGAAATATAAATGCCAAAAGTGGAGCTGCTCAGTGAACTGCAGCCACAGAGAAAGTAGGCATAATCTCCAAAACCCCTCCTTTGTTCACCCGACATAGCAAATCTGACTGATTTGGGCTATTTGTTGCTTTCAAATAAGCTGTTTTTACTCACATTTCACATTAACAAAGACATATTCAGATGTCATCTTCCCCAGCTCATTTTCAGCTGTACAGTAATATTCTCCAGAGTCGGAGGGCTGGACAGAGTTCAAGTCAAGCTTTGCTTCTCTGCCTCGCAGTGTTTGGTTCTTCTTGTACCAGGTGTATTTAGCTGCTGGATTAGCATCACTGCTACAGGTCAGAGACACTGAGCTGCCCTTCATAATGTCACCAAGTGGACTCATCGACACCAGGGGAACCGTCGGAGCGTCTGAAGGAAATAATATAACACACATTATTCAGTGAGTGTTTTACTCGCTGACTGTCAAACTCAAACAATTTTAATAAAGTCACTTCACTGCCTTTGCTGACATTTCTTTTAGCATCACCGCTACCAGTGTCAATCAGTGGAATAAGCGTTATATCAACAGCACAGTGTGAATCATGAAGTCCACATGCAACAAAACAAGCGCTGGAAAAACACTGCTTTGTAACACTCCACAGGATACCTTTAATGTTTGCTTTTACTGTACGGTGCCATACTTTCAGCACTCAATTACAAATTACTAATAGAGAATTTGCACGTATGGGTTATGGTCAATTATAACACTCATGGTAAAAATGGTAACCAGACATTCAGGGTGGCCACAGTCAAATTTCAACACTGATAAACCTTTATGGATGCTTCACTGTTCTGCTGTCAAATAGTTCTACAGAGCTGTTTGATAGTTTTGGAAGGACCAATGTGACTGCCTGAGAGGATCTCATTTGCTTACCAAACCAGATGTTATGTTGATAATGGATGATTCTGTCGCAGCTAAGTAATGTTAAAGTATGTGATGTTTTAGTAGTGTGGAGGCTGGGGTGATACATTGATTAATATGATGAACTTTCTCTCTGATTTTATCCTAAAATGCTCGTCCGGTTAAACCTACAATTACAAATTTCCTTTTTATTATTCATTTTTGCCACTTGGTGGCAGCAGAAACAAGCTGTACACACAAGACTGCTATTATCGCCTATCCAGCAGATAGACAGTCACACACTGGCAGATCACAGACAACTAGTCATGTGATCCATTGTTTCTATAAAATATTGATTGTGGCAGCTTTAAAGTTTCTGCCAGTGGATGTTTGTTCGTGACATAGTGAAGTAAACTCACACACTGAAGAAGAGGACTTGTAACTCTTGTAAGCACAGGAATAAGAGTCTGCAGGATCAACGTATCCTCCATAAGAAGGAGATGTTTCTTCAGGAATTTCTGTTCCGCTCTTGTACCAAACGAAGGAAGAACGGTCAGTAATACAGCTGCTCTGGCAAATCAGCTTTGGACCAGTAGAAGACCAGATCACTTGCACATGTAAATCTGGATCTGTGAATGAGGAACAGAAATGTCATATAAAAATCATCTGTCAATAACACACAGAGTGGCCTGTTATTTCAACACTGTAAAAGATGGATAAATAAAATAGTAATCTCACTTGAAATACTAAATACATGCGCCCTCTTTAACTTTACGCTGTTTGGAAATCAGGTCATCGTTTACTCGTTTAGCTACACACAGTAAAAGACATTTTAGCCAGGGGTGCCCAGACTTTGGCATATCATGTATATTTCAACATTACATTAAATTCTGCTACATAAGCTAACCTAATTAGGAAGTGAGTACAAGAAGTTTTTATCAAATTGTGCTGCTGTGAATACTAGTTTGAGTGCATCAGTACCTTTAACAGTCAGAGTTGTTCCAGGTAAACTACTCCTCCATTCAAAGCTTCCTGCTCTGAATTTGAAGTGATACTGAGCTGTATCACTCTCTCTCAGGTCAGAGATTCTCAGAGTGGAGCGTCCTCTCTCTGTTTCAACTTCTTTTCTACGGTCTCCAAACTGTGGGTGATATCGATGACCAGTGGGTCCAGGACTGAACCAGAACTTTGATGTAATACTTTTAGGACTGCTGTACGTGCAGGAAATGTCCACTGATGAGCCTTTGAATGCACAGATGTTTCTGTGAGTGTACGTCACTTTGTTGCAGGTTTGACCACGGACACCTAAAAATGACATTTCTTCAATTATCATTATGAAAGCTGTAGGTATTACTGCAGTAAATGAGGTCGTCATGGTACAGAACATCAGCTAAAAAGTTCCAAACAGCATCATGTTTGTGGAAGACTGTGGAGTGAACTCACATTTTGAAGGAGAGGGGAAATCCTCATGTCCTCTGAGAGCACAGGAATAACTGTCTACATACTGGGAGCTTGAATAATAATAATAATAATTAGATGTTTCTCCCTGAATTTTCTGTCCATTCTTGTACCAGATGTAGGAAGGATAAACAGGTAGAGAGCAACCACTGTGACACTTAATACTATAAGAATATGAATATTGTCCCGCCTCCACCTGGAGATCTGGATCCATGAGGAAGAAACAGGAACGTTATTTCAGACAAAACTGTCAACGTACACACATGCAAATTCAGACACATTCATATTATTGTTTTCTAGATGCTGAACATTTGGAATTAATTAACAGACAAATGAAGACGTACCTGTTACAGTCAAAGTGACTCCAGATGAACCAGTATAGCTTCCATCTCGTTGGTTTGTTGTGAACCTGAACTTGTACTCAGCTGAGTCGCTCTCTCTCAGGTCTGTGATTCTCAGAGTGCAGTCATTGTTATTATAACTGTACTCCACACGACCTGAATACTGTGAGTCTGTTCTCAGATCCACAGGTTCAGCTCCATTGAGTTTAGTAAACCAGAATTTGTTTTGAACTTCAGTATAAGGTCTGTTTGTGCTGGATGGGTATGTGTATGTGCAGCGTATTTCCACTGTCGATCCTTTTAAGGCACAGATCTTAGTAGGGCCATAAGTCACTCCCCAGTCATTCTGACCCTGTACCACTGTAACACAGAGCGCATCAGAAACCACAATCAGACTTACAACAACATCACAGGACAGACTTTAATGTGTCAAGGTGCTTGAGGAAAGGTGATCTAGACAATCTTCAAAACAGCAAAATCTTAGTATTTACTGCACTCACTGTCACAAAATGTTCTTTATGATACACTTTTAAAAGCCTGAGATCATTTTGACTTTAGACTGGGACAAGTTTAGACTTTTTAAATGCAGACATTTTGGCATGTAATCGTAGAAAAAAAGGTGTAAGTGATAATATCAAAAACTGCTGCATCCCATTTAGGTGAACTCGGTCTGGGGTCCTGGCATTGAGCATATAGTGGTTCACTGACCAGGACACTTGATGGAAGTGAACCATCATTAATAAACTTTGTTTCACCTGTGCTTTATCCGCTTTAACACCAAACTGTCTGAAATTTTGTATAATGTTAATTGTTAAAGGGTGAGGTATGTTTGCCTGCCTTATTTCCTGTCTGTGGTCAGGTCAAGAGTTTGAAACTACGTGCAAGCAAAGATGGAAGTGAAACTCTTCACTGCCAGTATGTTGGTCACATGAAGTCTTTTTAATCTTAAAGAATGTAACTTGCAAAGTTTTGTACACATGTGAAACAGCCACTGTGAGTATTCTACTTTTCTGGGGTCTTTATTAAACTTATTTTTTTAGCTTTATATTCATAAGCACGCTCCATTAGCATGGCAGCTAGTCCAGAGCACCTTATTTGGTGGGAACAGTAGTCTATAAACACCACAAAATTAAAAAAAAAAAACTCCACTCATCATCCTCCAAATATGATCCAAGGTAAATCATTAAGTCTGTCTGTGATCTGTTGACAATATACCTTTAATTACTTGATACATTTTACTTAAACCTTCCTTCCATCCAAAGTCCTTCGATATCTTAAAATATAGATGAAGATTTCAGTACCTGACACAGAGAGAAGGAAGAAAACAAACCAACTCGCTGCTGCAGTGAAGCTCATAGCTGCTCCTCTCTGTCAGAAGGTCGATACTGCGCAAGAAACACTGTGCAGTATATCAGTTAGTCAAATAATTTGTTTGAGTATGTGGGCTTAAAAGAAGGCGTGTCTTTGTTTTCTTCTTTTGTGCAGCTGATGAAAACCAACCTGGCTTCCTTCCTCCTTCCATCATTAACATACATGAACGGCAGAATGTCTGTACATCCCCAAGGTGAAATGGAGAAATGCCTTTGAACTTCATTGCTTCTTAAACCCTAGATGAACTTCCTGATTGTGGACTATGAGAAAAGATACCGATCATTTTATAGCCTTTTGGTACCCGAGTCACTCACGTCACAGCTTCCCACTTTAACACGACTTCTGAGAGGACAGTTTTGTGTCAAAATAATAAACTAACTTTGAAAGCACCAGAGGCAACAACTATTTCCTGAAAATACTGTATGTCATTTGTTAAGATTGAGATAAATTGTGCCCCTTGCCTTTGGAAATAACAGAGGTCAGTGGTGGAAAGTAACAAAATACATTTACTCAAGTACTGTGCTTAACGGTACAGTTTTGCAGTACTTGTCATTTACTGTTATTATTTCCACCTGCTCCTACTTTATCATTCTACTCCACTGCAGTAAAGTGACAAATATTGTACTTTTTACTCCAATAAAAGTTGCTTTACAAATTCTGATTAACAGTACGAAATACCAGCTGAAAAACAATTTTGATTTTGTAATTTATTTTTATTATTAAAGAATATATTTTTATTGGTTAAGATAAGTTTGTTTTGTTTTGTTTTTTTATCCCTGAGGATGAATTCACAAGCTACCCAACAGTATATAAAGTAATTAAAATGTTTTTTGGTTTTGTAGAAGAGGAAAAAGCCTCCCTCCTGCAAACCTCCTTCAGAAGGAGGATTTGTGAAGGAGTGCCTCCTGAGGCTGAGTGGACTGGTTTTACTGGGACAGAGAGATATTGAAAATATCAATCAAAAAAATTTTCCATGGGGTAAAGACTACCCCTAAAAGTCATTCTGGGATTGGGATGGGACAGGAGGACATCATGAACTTTTCCCTGACCTGTCTTTGAGTCATTCTCTGAGCTTTCATACCTGTGTCATTACCCGGCTCTGAGGCCGTGACAAATAGAGAAATAAACACCATGCATGACTGTGAAGATACTAATATAATAAGGAAGAAACAACTGCAAAACTGATTTTCTGTTTATGTTGATCCAAGACCATCATCGTCATGGTGATCCTGGGGCATTGACTAGGAAGAAGTTCAACACAATCAGACTTTGTTTGCATGAGCAGATTTAACTGTTACATAAACAATCATACACAGCGCAATTTCTAGAGAAAAGATGAGATATCATCTGCATAAGTGCACAAGTGTTCACAGTGATAATAACAACAGAAAGAAAAAAATATATAATGATATAGATAGCAAATGCACCCAAAAGACAACTTAATGACAAGAAGCAAATGCAAAACATGTACAATGCAGGACTAAAAGTAAGTAAAGATTATAAAATCAAAGGCAGAAAATGAATAAAAGATATCAAAGTGACAGATATTAAACAAATATCATTTAACATAATTTTTTTGAAAGAAAAGAAACAAATGCTGAAACCAACGATTAAAACCCAGAAACCCAGTCAAATATTACCCCTTAGTAACATTTTCATCCAAAGTCAGATTTATAAATTACAAATTTCTATTATATAATGTATAAAGTAACAAACATCAGAAACTGTTGGATTTACTAGTTTACTGAATAGCTGAGAGAAGCTAAGTTTGCTGCTTATATGTTGGATTTTTCCAGGTGTCTTTGTGCTGCACCTGTTGACCAGGTCAGTCCTGAGAGATGTATTTGAAAGTCACTGTGCACACCTGCTTTAACACTGTGAAGGAATAGACCACATATCCGGGTTGTGTTCATGCTCTTGGTTTTTTGGCGACTGTGCTGTATAGTACAGATGAATCCTGCACAGCATCTTGACGTCTTGATCTGTGAATGAAAAAACACAACAATGAACTTTAAAGAAAAAACTCATAATATTGTCTAAGAACAGCAGATGGAGAACAGCAATAAAAGAGTAAAGTAACTGTTTCAAACTTTGTGTAGCGAAGAAAAACTGTCACTCACTCTGGGGACACACTGGCACTCTTAAAGTGGACAGAAGTGTACTCCACAGTGTCCTCCTCCTCCTCCTCCTCCTCCTCCTCCTCCATATGTCTGTTGGGCTGAGCTTGCCTGATGTTGGAGTAGAGAGGATCTTCTTGGTTTTTAGAGAAGTTTATGCTAGCATAGAAAAGTTCATCTTGATCCCCTGCTGGTTGTCTGTGGACTGCAACTGACGGGTTGTCGCACACTGAAGCCGTGTTTCGCTGAAGGAGTAAACATTGCATAGACAAGAACACTTTCTTAGCTTGAGAGCTATTTGGGCCTGTACCACAGAATAAAGGGTGAGAGGGTTGTTGTACATCTATCAAGAGGAAATGAACAGGATAATAAAATGAGAGGGTGATTGGGACAGAAGGTTTGGTTTGTGTGAATAAAGTCTCCAAAGAGGGACTTGAAGTAATTTGAGAGTCTGAACTACCTGAACTCTTCTTCCTCACCTGTGCTTCGTTGTCTGGTCGCTCTGTTGTTTGTTTCAAAGTCCTCTTTTTTCTGGTTCAAGGAGCGAATGAGCAAACCAATGAATCATCAAATGAAGCAAACGGACTGTTCTTTAGATCCATTACTGAATATAAACGCAGTAATAAAATGAACCTCTCACCTAATAAATAGGAAGGCAGAGAGGAATATGACAGCCAGAAAAACAACAGAGAATGTTCCAGCAGCTACTGCTTTGACTGAACCTGGGAAACAGCAATCAGATGGAAACACTGATGATTAACTGAGGAATCACAGGTTGTTTGTGTCCATTAGCAACTAAAAAAAACATAAATGTCATAAAACAAAATCACTGATATTCAGATAGAAGCGTTCTAAACAAAGACTCCTGTGAACTGTAGCTTTGCTTGTAGTATTTGCCAACAGTCCCATAAAGTGTCTTACTGGCAGCACAAAAATAAGGTGTTTGAGTGTTAACACCCCCTGTTCCAGTATATTGGTGGCCAACACGCTTGGACAACAGCTAACTAAGCGTATGTGATTGTTAGCAATTTTACAGTGTGCTCCAACATTTCCAGAGTTGAGTAGCTCCTAAAGCTAGGAGGCAGCCAGCCAGCCAGTCATGCTCACAGACCCCGTTAACTCAGCAGCCAAATCAGCAATCTTCAGCAGTTCTGACAGAGGAAAGCCAGGCCCACACCTCAAAGCTATTTTTGCATTGTCGTACCACTGTTTTATTTTTACTGAAATTAACTGTATGCAGCTATTGCCAAGGGAGGAATATTCACAATATGACCAAATCAGCATGATCATTAATATGAACAAAATTATGAAATTTATGAAAAGGCACCCAGTTTTAATGACACAAGCATAACGTTAGACTTCCAAAGCAACAGCAATGCCAGGAGGGCGAGCCCCATGTGGCATTACATTTCCCGATTCTCAGTTCAGTTTTTAAAGGGGCTGCAGAAATACATTTGGTGCCATAACTAAAGCAGGCTTGTACTTCGACTGGCTTGTTTAACTAGATGGTTAAGATGATATCAAAGTGAATGGGTGTGTATCCAGGTTAATAAGCAATACTTACCTGCTACAACGGGCAGATATATGGTGGAGTTATGACGTCCTCTTTTGTTCTGAGCTTTGCAGTAATAATTCCCACTGTGTTCAGCTCTGAAGTCAGTGATGGTGAAGTTCTGTCCTGTTGCTTTTGGTGAGTCTTCATTCTCCTTGTACCAGGTATAATTAGCTGCTGGGTTAGCATCACTGCTGCAGCTCAGAGTCACTGAACTGCCCTCCATGATTTCACCAGAGGGACTCACTGACACAGAGGGAAGCTTTGGAGCATCTGGAGAAGATACAGATGCATTACTTAAAGATTAGAATATGCTATTACAGATGAGTGACTATTTGAAATATGGAGAGCAAATGTTTAATTGCAATATTTCCACAAATTAAAATAATGTTTTGATTTTACTCTACTAAAATGTGTGTACAGAAAGCTATGTGACCCCATCACAGAGTAACATGTGGAGTGCTGTGATCACCAATAAGGCTAATCCGTCTGCTGCAGCTCACCAAGGAAACACTGTCTGGAAAAAACCAGGAAAGGGAATGTGGTACTAAAATGACTGTGATTTTAAAAGTTATAGTTGATTTGTGTGGCTCAGACTGCTGAAGCCTCAGTATTGAACACTGGATTTTGACATTTCTTATTCCACAAAGGTATCACTTCACAGCCAACATGGACAGGAGGAATGAGTACAAAAACTTACAAATGCCATGTGATTATAGTATTATGACAGGCAGGGAAACTATCCTTTAAACTGCTTGTGATGCTACATTAGAACATGTCATTGTTTCTGCCGGCCTAAGCTTAACATCTGCTGTTTGCACTGAGTGATTTGCTGATATTTTGTGCTTACACTGGACATCTACGTGTACAGATGTGGAGGTGATGTTGCCATATTTGTTCTCAGACTTGCAGTGGTACATCCCGCTATTCTCTATGCTGATAGAGGTGAAACGATAAATGCCTTGTGAAGACAGTGTTTGGTTCTTCTTGTACCAGGTATAATTAGCTGCTGGGTTAGCATCACTGCTGCAGCTCAGAGTCACTGAACTGCCCTCCATGATTTCACCAGAGGGACTCACTGACACAGAGGGAAGCTTTGGAGCATCTGGTGGACAAAAGAGAGATGACTTAAATCTTTGTTTACAGGCCTGTTTTTAGGCATGGACAGCCACAAACTATGAGCAGCAATGCAAATATTTAGAGGCCATTGTCACCTCGACAAAGCCAGGTGGTTAGAGGAATGACTAATACATTGTACATGACATATGACCACGTGTCCTCTTCATGGCCTTTTCCTGTTAATACCCTCGTTGTCCTCCCACAAGCAGAACAAAAAATTTAAAGTGATTCAAAATCTTCTCACGTGTTGGACAAAACATTATTTCACAGTTTGTGAAGCAATGTGCAGCTCGGACCTCAAATTTTGGCAAGTGCACTGCAACTTTCATGGCTTTGCTTAGAGAGGCGCTGCATGCAAGTTCATGCTGGCAAAGCACCAGAGACATGAAGTCTTTCAGCAGAGCGTCAAGCTTGGCCAAGTATCTAACAGCTGATTGATGTCCTGTGCTTTTCACCTCACACAAGAGGAGAGATGTTAGACACACACAGTTCAAGCTTTACTATGAAATCACAGTACAGTCCTGCACAGTGGTCACTGTCAGGATGAATCCTAAGTCAAAGCTGTCAGGGGAAATCAAATTTGAGCGATAGTCCAAACATCATTTCCTGGAGAGAATCACAACATTTTCTTCATTGTGTCAAGAGGATTATTACAGGGAGTTTTCCTTGTTTCTGCTTATATGCAAATTCACAGGGTCCCTGTATTTATAGAATATTTACACACTGTTTTAATATCAGTTTCCCATCAGTACACACAGACAGGACTTTTCATGAAACCTAAATTCAGCTCTAATGAGGATGAGAGGAACTCATATGATTGGATGTCACTGAGGTTTTCTCCATCTCCACCTGCTGATTTTGTGCTGCTCCTACAAACGATACTTTCACCCTCTTCCTTGTTTATGTACGAGCATAAATCTGCTGGAGCTGCTCAGTCAATCACAGCAGATTGTGAATATGAAGTCGAGCTGGAGAAAGTTGGTACGATCAGTAAATTCTGGACAGATTTGTTACTTTTCAGTAAGCTGTTTGACTCACATTTCACATCAACAGAGATGTGTTGAGATGTTCTCCTCCCCAGCTCGTTCTCAGCTGCACAGTAATACTCTCCAGAGTCAGAGGACTGGATGGACCTGAAGACAAGCTGTGCTTCTTCACTGACAGCTTTGACGTTTACACTCTTCTTGTACCAGGTGTAATTAGCTGCTGGGTTAGCATCACTGCTGCAGCTCAGATTCACTGAACTGCCCTCCATGATTTCACCAGAGGGACTCACTGACACAGAGGGAAGCTTTGGAGCATCTGGAGAAGAGATCAACAGGAATTACTGAGATTAGAATAAGTCCTCACAGACAAGTGACTATTTTAATTTCAATTTCTTTCTGTTTGATTCTTCTTGATTATCCCGTGTATTTGTCACAGTGGCTGTCCAGAGTGCTGATCCTGGAGCTGTCCCTGGTCAGAGTCCTGCTGCTGGAAACTGACAGCCAATAACAAGTCATTAATAATTTCTAATGTAAGTCTTCAGTCTTGTTTGTGTTCAGATCCTGTTTTAGTTTTGTTTGAATATTCTGCAAATGTTACCGACCAGATTTGTGGTTCCAGCAGCACTTCTGTTTTTTGGATTCACTAAGTTTAAGACGTCTGTCTGTCGACTCTGTCATGAATAAATGATGAAGCTGGTGACCGTTTGAAAGTGTTACTATGAAACATGAAAAGTTACAGACTAACAACATCCATCCTGTCTCACTTAGAAACTGATCAATGAACTCCACTTGAGAGCAATCGGCCATGAGATCATAAAAGTAATGAAGCGTCTCAACTACAGAAACGTTATAACCACCAAAACATTGAATGCAGCAACAACGTATTTTATACTTCTAATACTCCTGAATGACAAAAATTTCACACAACAGTAAAGAACTTCAGAGTGTTGTATCACGACATATATCTGAAACTGTGTTTGTGTTGTAATGTCAGTGTGTATGTGTGTTTTCTGTCCTGACACAGTGCAGTAAACTCACACACTGAGGGAGAGACGCAAGTTTCATGTCCTTTCAGAGCACAAGAGATGATGTCTCCAGGATAAAACTGGCCTTCATAAGAGGATATCTGCGTTCTTGTGATTTCCTTTCCATTATTGAACCAGATGAAGGAAAATTGACCAGCTGGACGGCAGCTGCTGTGACACTTCAGCTCTGCCTGTGTATAAGACTGGTGGACTTTTATTCTGGTCACCTGCACCTGCAGAGCTGGACATGAGAACAAGAAACAAGATTATCATCACTGGTTGTAAAAGAAATCCACGACAGATGAACACACATGTCTACACAACAGTTACAGTTCAAGAAGTAGTAGAGAGCAGAAGTAACAACACAACAGTGAACTCGTGATGATTGATCACTGTCAACATGTTCAGTGTTTTAAATATACTGTGTTGGTGTGTATAACATCAGTTTGTGTTGATCAGTACCTGTGACGGTCAGAGTTGTTCCAGGTAAACTACTCCTCCATTCAAAGCTTCCTGCTCTGAATTTGAAGTGATACTGAGCTGAATCACTCTCTGTCAGGTCAGTGATTCCCAGAGTGGAGCGTCCTCTCTCTGGTTCAAAGACCCAAACACGACCTGCATACTGGGAGTCTTCACTGAGGTCCTCAGGCTGTGAGGGATTCTGCCACTGACGACTACGATCAGGACTGAACCAGAACTTTGATTTAACATCATCACTGTGACTGCTGTACGTGCAGGAAATGTCCACTGATGAGCCTTTGCATGCACAGATGCTTCTGTGAGTGTACGTCACTTTGTTGCAGGTTTGACCACGGACACCTGAAAGATAAAACAACCTTTGTCCATTTTTAAAAGAGACTTGGTTAAATACACGTACATGTAGTGACACAGCTCCACCACATGGTGTTATGTCAGTGGAAGACTGTGGAGTGAACTCACACACTGAAGGAGAGGGGAAATCCTCATTTCCTCTGAGAGCACAGGAATAACTGTCTGCAGACTTATGGGAGTCAAAATAATCATAATAATTAGATGTTTCTCCCTGAATTTTCTCTCCATTTCTGTACCAGATGTAGGAATAATGATGAGGTAGATAACAATCACTGTGACAGTTAGTCCAGCGAGATGAATAGCCCACCACCTGGAGACCTGGATCCATGAGGAAGGAACAGGAACGTTATTTCAGACAAAACTGTCAACGTACACACATGCAAATTCAGACACATTCATATTATTGTTTTCTAGATGCTGAACATTTGGAATTAATTAACAGACAAATGAAGACGTACCTGTTACAGTCAAAGTGACTCCAGATGAACCAGTATAGCTTCCACCTGGTTGGTTTGTTATGAACCTGAACTTGTACTCAGCTGAGTCGCTCTCTCTCAGGTCTGTGATTCTCAGAGTGCAGTCATTGTTATTATAACTGTACTCCACACGACCTGAATACTGTGAGTCTGTTCTCAGATCCACAGGTTCAGCTCCATTGAGTTTAGTAAACCAGAATTTGTTTTGAACTCTGGTATAAGGTCTGTTTGTGCTGGATGGGTATGTGTATGTGCAGCGTATTTCCACTGTCGATCCTTTTAAGGCACAGATCTTAGTAGAGTCATAAGTCACTCCCCAGCCCCACTGACCCTGTACCACTGTAACACAGAGCACATCAGAAACTACAGTCACACTCACAACAACATCAGCAGACACACTTTCATTTGTAGTGGAGGGGCTTCAGTGTGTGATTCCAGAAACTACTTTGGCTCTCGTGCCATCCGACTTTAAGTCAGTGTGAGACAAAGATAATCTCATTGTACCAAGATGTTTATGGGGAGGGGGCCGTGGACAAACATCAAAATACTGCAGTCTCTGTTGTCTTAACTAGAACTGAGCTGAAAGCTTATTCTGTATCACACGTTTGTCTTATATTTTGTGTTGTAAAAATACTGGAAATCAAGTTTTAATGTTGTTTCTGGTTCAGGCCAAAGTGAACAGAAGTATGGAGACATCTGCAAATCATTCAGTTTTACAGGAAGTCAAAGGTGTGCACATGATCTCTGCAGTTAATGTCAAGGAGCGCTGAGGCAGGACATCATGGAGAGGCTGCAGTGAAGGAACAGCAGTGTATTGAAACTGTGTGCTTCAACACAGTGCTTACTGAGCAGAATAAAAGAAAAAGCTGAAGATTAAACATTCAAAGGGTGTGAAAAACTTTAACATCTTCTTCTTCCTGTGGTCATGCTGCTGCAGAGTGTGAGTGGAAACTGTAGAGAAATGCAGAGCACTGAGCACTATTTGTGATATGAACAGAATTATTCTAAAGAGAGAAATAGTCACGACTACTGGGGGAAATATCTGGATGTTTATCAGCTCGAGAAGCCACTATGTTCACCAGCTAGCTGCTAACCTTGTCTGTCTGTTGTTTGGTGCTGGAACAGTAGAGTACCATGATTTTTTTAGAGTATTTGCAATTCCAAAAGTAATTTCTTGCAACATAAAAGACACACAAGACTCATCTCTGTTAATCAAGATAGGGTCATCATAAAAAATAATTTTTCAGAGGAGTCTTGTTTAAAACATCACACACACACACACACACACACACACACACACACACACACACACACACACACACACACACACACACACACACACACACCCGTCAATGAGTAGGAATATAAGTTGGACCAAATCATTGTCTACAGGCTCTGCTTCACTTTCACTGTACATCCAGTCACAGAGCCATGTATGCAGAAAATAAATAGGATGACCTGTGAGGAAACATAACTGTTTTATTGCACTTTATCTAGCACACTTTAGGCATTCATTTTTATATGATTTCTAAACGTACGGTAAGTCAGTCACACGTTCTCTGCCTACTGACTAAATGTATAGTTCAAAATCCATTGCAGTATCATGAAACTGTCTGAGAAAATTGTGACAAAAACATTTGACTAAAAAAAAACAACAACTGGATTCCACTGACTAAATCTTTATTTAGTCAAAATTATTTTCAGTAAGCGACTAAGACTAAATCCTTGTCAAAATTAACACTGCTTTGCTGTCTCTAATGGTACACAGTACCTCAGTGTTTCAAGTTTCTCATGTTCAGGTTTAAGTGTGTGGAGATGCTGCTGGTGTTAAAAACAAACACATCTCTGTGGTGTCCTGTGAAGACTTCAGTCTAAGGAGAGTCTGGTGCTGCAGGGAATTCATAACATCACACATCAGATCTTTGCATTTACTAAAAATAACTTGCCTTCCTCTGAATGTCTGGAGTGTGAGAACTAACCTACAATATAAATGTAGATGTACAGTACCTTGCACAGAGAGAAGGAAGACAACAAATCCGCTCACTGCTGCTGTAAAACTCATAGCTTCTCCTCACGTCTCTGTTCAATCAGCAGATCGATCACATATTGAGAAAGAATGGATGACAGTTAATCACAATGAACATTTCTACATGAAAAAGGGACGATCTGGTCTTTGAAGACAGTTCGTCTCTTTGTGGGTTGTGTTGACACTGAAGCATGGCTTCCTTCCTCTTTATATCATTAATATGCATGAACAGACGAATTCCTGTAAGTCCCCAAGGTCAAAAAGAAGAAATGATTCTTATTGTTATGCAAATGAGATGTGAAGTTCTTAAAATATAGTCCATGGAAATTCCTGTTGTTGTAATTGTAAAGTTTACCATATTTCCCATCTTAATTTAGTATGCTAACGTTTGCTAATTAGCATTAAGCACACTGTTCAGCCGAGGCTGAAAGGATTGTCTCTTTATTTGGTCATAAATCTAAGGATTAGACAGGATCAAGTTATTACAATTCACAGCAATCCATCAAGTAGTTGTTAAGATATTTCCCTCTGCAATTGTAGCACGACAGAAAAAGCTAGGGGATCACCAAAGTCACCATTAATGTGTGTACAAAATTTCATGGCAATCTATGTGGTAGTTTGTGAGATATTTCCACCTGGACGACTGTGGTGGAGTGACCGTGTGTCCATAGAGCCACGCCACGAACATAGCTAAGAAGTAGCTTACTATGAAAAGTATTATATGACACATTCTATATACAATTAGTATGTGGTATGAAGTTGTGATTCTTGAACTCTTCTTCCTCACCTGTGCTCTGTCTTGTCTTTGTACAAGCTCATACCATTGATTGGACAACCTGTACTTTCTTAATAGAATGAATGAAAAAAAACAATCAGTAATTGTTAGGAAAAAAAGGCTGAATTCTGAGTGTTAGTGAACATTGTCATATCATATCATGAAGCAGAACTGCTCACCTAATCCATAGGGAGAGGAGGAGGACGAGGACAAGAACAAACAGGGCACAAGTGACCATTTTTCCAACGCCTGATCGTGGTGCACCTGTGACAATGATCGCATGGAAACACTGATAATTCTGGGGGGGGGGTTACAGGATGTTTGGGTCTGTAAATAGACTTGTGTGTGCTGCAGTGTCCCTTCTTGGTCGTGCGTTTCTGATTGTGACTGCTTTTGCATTTAGGTGATGTGAAGTGTAGCACAGTTACAACACGTTTGATTTGGAAATGAGATGGAGCAGTGAAGTGTAGCTCAGCATGGCCACCTGCTCGGCCTGTGATAGACCGCTGACGATAATGCTTTATGCAACATTTGTTTTGCTGTCTGAAAAAAGAAGTTCTGATTCTATCAGGAGAACATGAACACACACATGCACGCACGCATGCACGCACACACACACAGATGAGGTTAATGACCAAATGACATATGGTAGAGTCCACAGGAAACTCTGGCATTAAGCAGGTGTGTGAAATCAATCAATCAAACTTTATTTATATAGCACTTTTTATACATAATAAAATGCAACACAAAGTGCTTTACAAGAGTTAAAAACAATATAAATGAAAACAGAACAACAGTAAAAACCCATCCCTCCCACCCTCCGTACGTACTAACACACACCCTCAACTACTTGCACACGCACACACACACACACACACACACACACACATTCTCACCACAGACAGTAGTGGGAGTAATGAGACATGGCAAGGCACTGAGGATTGAGGATGATGCCACCTTGGGGCCGTCCACACCGAGAGGAGTCATCATGGACTATGAGCACAGGGGGCGCCAGTGACCCTGACAGACCGGCGGACCCCCACACCAAGGTGGGAAGCCCCCCCACCAGCCAGGCCGAAGGGACCTGAGGACAGCACCCCCGGCAGCAGACCAGACACAGCTCTCAGTGTGGACGACCCCCCTGAAGAAACACTGGAGTCAGTTAAAAGAAGAGACGTTCATAAGATAATAAGTAAAGTAGATATAGTAGGGTAAAATAACACAGTATAATATAGTATGGTAAAATAAAATAACAAATAATAATATAAAACAGCAAAATAAAAGGCATCAACATAAGATAAATGATAAAAACGTAAGAAGAATTTAAAGGTCAGTTAAAAGCCTGATTAAAAAGGTGTGTCTTTAACCTTCTCTTAAAAATATCTACAGTCTCTGAAGACCTGAGGCTCTCTGGCAGGCTGTTCCACAGGTGAGGAGCATAGCGGCTAAATGCCGCCTCACCGTGGGTTTCTGTTCTGGCTTTTGGTATGGATAAAAGGCCGGTGCCGGAGGACCTCAGGGTCCGCGAGGGTTGATACGGTAAAAGCAGGTCAGATAAGTAAGATGGCGCAAGGCCCTTAAGACATTTAAAAACTAGTAAAAGAACCTTAAAATCAATCCTGAAGCGGACAGGGAGCCAATGCAGTGACTGTAAGACTGGTGTAATGTGGGCCCACCCTCTGGTCTTCGTCAGCAAGCGGATCACTTACTTGCCACAGCGGAACGATGATGTCCTCGTCTCACTCCACAGTCATGGGCTGAAGAGTTGTGATACGCCTGTCCAGCTGGTGGTTAAGATGACGTAAAGGGTTAAAAGTGGCGGTTTAGATTATATGAAATAAAGTATGAGGGACCCCCTCAGTGTAAAATCTGTAGTCAGTGTGTGTGTTTGCAGGTCCATGAGTGTAACATACCTGCAACAACAAGCAGATGTATGGTGGAGTTGTGACGTCCTCTTTCGTTCTGGACTTCACAGGAATAATTCCCGCTGCGTTCAGCTCTGAAGTCAGTGATGGTGAAGATCTGTCCTGATGCTTTTGGTGAGTCTTCATTCTCCTTGTACCAGGTATAATTAGCTGCTGGGTTAGCATCACTGCTGCAGGTCAGATTCACTGAACTGCCCTCCATGATCTCACCAGAGGGACTCACTGACACAGAGGGAGGTTTTGGAGGATCTGGGGGACATGTATTAATAGATTATCATATGTTGTATTTAAATAATTAAACGTTAATGGTATGTGGCAGCATTTGAAACTGTCCAATGGTTTGGGGGCAAATTTGGTTGCAAGTAAATAAAACTACCTTTTCAACATGCTTTAAACAGCCAGTATTCATTTGTAGCATCAACAACAGCTAAACATTCAAAAGAAATTAATCTTAGCCTACTTCCAATGTGTGACGAGCAATTTCTTTCACTAATGATCAGCATTTTTTTTTTTTTTTGCTAATACTGTGTAAAGTTATTAGGTATTGCTTTTAGGGCTGTGTTTCACTCACATTTCACATCAACAGAGATGTGTTGAGATGTTCTCCTCCCCAGCTCGTTCTCAGCTGCACAGTAATACTCTCCAGAGTCAGAGGACTGGATGGACCTGAAGACAAGCTGTGCTTCTTCACTGACAGCTTTGACCTTTACACTCTCCTTGTACCAGGTATAATTAGCTGCTGGGTTAGCATCACTGCTGCAGCTCAGAGTCACTGAACTGCCCTCCATGATTTCACCAGAGGGACTCACTGACACAGAGGGAAGCTTTGGCGCATCTGGAGGTGAAGACATGAACATAAATATCATACAAATATCCACAACTTCTTTCTCTTTTCAACATTTGACTACAGTTACTGTCCAGAGTGCTGATCCTGGAACAGTCGCTGGGGCTCATTGTCTGAGTGTTAGACTCTTGCTGGCAGCGACTCACAGAAAAAAACAGCCTTTAATAATTTGTCCTTCTCTGCACTTTTTCCTCTCTATACAATTTGTTTATTTGTTGGATCTGCCTGCTCTGATCTCTGGCAGTAGTCTCTCTGTTTGGCTGTCTACATAATCACCATCACAAGTGAGAAGTGTGAGTTTTCTGCACCGGTTGCAAAAAGTAAACGCAGTGGATGTCTATGTCTTTAACCTCGATGTAAGCAGATGACATCATATTAATGACACAGTAGTGAACTCACACACTGGCAGAGAGCAGGAATCCTCATGTGCTTTCAAAGCACAACAGATGCTGTCTCCAGGATAAAAGCTGTCAGTGTAAGAAGACGTGTCTTCCTGAATTTTATCTCCATTTTTGAACCAGACGTAAGAAGAATGACCAGCTGGACCGTAGCTGCTGTGACACTTCAGCTCTGCCTCGGTATGAGACTGGTGGACTTTTACTCTGGTCACCTGCACCTGTAGGGCTTGATATGAGAACAAGAAACAATATTATATCTGTTATATCAGTGGTCACTAAATAAGCACAGGTGCATATACCCATTAACAAAGTAGTCACAGCAAGTTAGTGTTTAGCATTAATTAATTAATCAGTTCAAACACACTCATGTTTACTTATTGTCAACATGTTCAGTGCATTTAAATGTGCTCTGTTGGTGTATGTATGTGTCAGTTTGTGTTGATCAGTACCTGTGACGGTCAGAGTTGTTCCAGGTAAACTACTCCCCCATTCAAAGCTTCCTGCTCTGAATTTGAAGTGATACTGAGCTGAATCACTCTCTGTCAGGTCAGTGATTCTCAGAGTGGAGCGTCCTCTCTCTGTTTCAAAGACCTGAACACGACCTGCGTACTGGGAGTCTTCACTGAGGTCCTCAGGCTGTGAGGGATTCTGCCACTGACGACTACGATCAGGACTGAACCAGAACTTTGAGTCAGTGTGATTGTTATGACTGTTGTACACGCACGAAATGTCCACTGATGAGCCTTTGACAGCAAATATGCTTCTGTGAGTGCACGTCACTCTGTTGCAGGTTTGACCATGGACACCTGCAACATGAAACGATTTGTTGTTGGTTACTGGCAGCATTTGTAGTTCTGCAGAGCTCATGGAAAGAATATGGTGCTGAAAGGTGCAATTTGCACCACTGACTGACTCTTCATATAGGTTAGGGTTAGGTCTAAAAACCTGTTGCTGTTCTATCAACAGTGATAACTTTAGCAACACAGTAAAAAACGTTTTGTGCATGACTTATAGAACAATAATGAACAATGTGGTTGGCCCATCTGCCATTCTTCTGGAACTCCATGTTGATATGTGGAAGCACAATGAACAAACAACAAACTGGGTTTCAGCTGCAGCTTTTTATAAAGGGTGACTAAAATAAAAAGCTAGCACTCGACCAATCAGAAATGTTCTATGCTGCAAGGCCCACCCCCACGTTTCTCAGTACTACACCCCCGAGTTTTTTTCGGTTGAATTGTCTACTTTTAGTTTTTCCCCGTTTGTGAGGTTTTTTTCCGCCAGTTTTTTTGTGTTGGGCGAGTTTTCTGTTCAAGCATTAGTAAGTCTTGTCTCTCCCTTTTGGAGCTCTTTACAGTAGGTTCTGTGTTGTACTTTGATTTTTTCCCGTTCCCGGTGATTTTTAGTTGTACTTTGTTTCCAAATAAATCTCTGCATTGTGCCTTCTGGGTTCTGGCCTTGATTTTTCGTACATAACATGGTAAATACCATCATATTTCTCTACTTTACAGGAAGCAATAGCAGAAATGTCCCTAAGGCAGGCAACATTTTTAAGAGCAACACAATTACAATACAACACACTGATGCGTTTATAATGCTGATTTACTGGATGCATCACTTTTCAGAACACAAAGATCATCAATGATTTACATACATAACAACTATAACTGGTTAAACTCTCTTCTCTGTGATTAATACAGAAGCTCTTAGACAGCAACGGTGGCCCACTGGCCAATTCGACTTCTCTCTCACTGCCAGCTTGTGTTTGATGCATGAGTTGCTAGATATTTCAAAGAGGAGATGTGAGAAAAGTTTGACCACAGAAGGCTATTTTTATGGTGTGTGAATAGATAACACCGTGGTATCGTTGCATCTCAGACCAACAGTAAGCGACAAATAAAAGCTCCACCCGATGCTGTTTTGCAAGCGAAAGAACTCACACACTGAAGGAGCAGGAAAATCCTCATATCTTCTGACAGCACAGGAGTAACTGTCTGCGGGAGCAAAGTAGTCTGAAAACGAAGAGGTTTCCTGCTGGATTCTCTGGCCGTTCTTGTACCAGATGAAGGAAGGACGCTCGGGCAGATGACAAACGCTGTGACAGAGCAGCTCAGCCCAGGTAGAATACGCTCTTCTCACCTGCACCTGCAGATGTGGATCTGCGAAGAACAACCAGAAAGCTTTTCTGTTTGCATTCACAAACATGCACATGCAGTTGGTGAGCGTTAGGGAACGAAAAAAAAAAAAAAGTTACCTGTGACAGATAAAGTGACTCCAGGTGAACTGGTGAATCTCCTGTCTTGCCTGCGTGTGAACGTGAACTTGTACTCGGCTGAGTCGCTCTCTCTCAGGTCTGCGATTCTTAAAGTGCAGGTCGTCTTATCACAGAAATACTTCACACGGCCTGCGTACTCTGAGTCTGTTCTCAGGTCCACCGGTCCTTCATCCTGCACGTCAGTAAACCATAATATTTTCCCAACCGTGACAGAGCGTCTTTTCATTGTGGTTGGTCGTCTATAGATGCAGCGTATGTCCACTGTCGATCCTCTCACTGCGCAGATCTGAGCAGAAATGTAAGTCAACCCATTCCTGCTTAGAGCCACTGTAACACAGAGCGTTACAGACACACCAGAGAGTGAAGACACACAAACAGCTTACGGCTTCCTTCAGTTCTGCTGTGAGCTGCAGCACATCGTCACTTCTTACTCATAACTGTGTACATCAATTTCCTTTTTATAATTACAACCTTATGCTGAATGTTCAAGAAAAAAAAAAGCTTTGACAGATTCAACTAAGGATCAGGATTCACCATTTAAGATAACTGCTGTTGTTTACCTGAATTTAATCTTAGTTAAATGTTTTCTGAATTTCAGTCATTATGGGTAGACTGCCACAGGTGATTTGTGTCATTTGCCCATCAATATTTTGGTAAAAGGATACAGTTTGATGAAAAACATCTGTTAAATGAAGTTTACAGACAGACAAATTAATCTGTGTTCAAAGGTCTGCATATGAAGCTTCCACTGAAGTTCCCCAAGTCAACTGAACGAGTGATAAATGCACTAAAATGTAAATGTAGACAGACAGTACCTGACGCAGAGAGAAAGAAGACAACAAATCCACCTGCTGCCACTGCTGAGCCCATAGCTGCTCCTCTCATCTCTCTGCTCATTAGAGCCTGTTGTCAGGTAGAGCCTAATGTGCTGCAAATGATGTGCATCCGCTAGTTACAATAAACAGCTGAAAAGGATGTGGTCTTCAAAAAAAAAAAAAACCTTGTGAGATCATTGTGGTCGGCAGAGGTGTACACAGCAGACAGAGATTGTGCAAAGCTGACATTTCTTTCTTCAGCTTTACATCGCTGGAAAACAAAAGTTAAGTATGTGGCCTGGAAGCATCTGCACTGCACATATACAACTGCTGAGATGACAAACTGAACACAGAGCAGCAAAAACATGTATCTGTCAGTCCTTCTGTACTTGTTGTGACAGTTAAGATTCAACATAGTCTGATACTGTATCAGTGTTATGAATCATACGGTCACGCCTAAAAAGGACCATTTATACATAGAACTAGATATGAAAGATACATTGACTCATTCTAGTCTTTTATCTTAAAGGAAACATTACAGTAGAAAGCGTCAACGTTTTTAGAGAAAAAGGCTTTTGTCCAAGGACAAAATGTGGACAGTTGTCGGCCTGTCCACGTCCTGGTAACTGACCAGTTACATTCGCTTGCGTAAGTTCTGCACGAGGCAGGCCCAGCCCAAGAAGATAAATGTGAACTTTTATCAGGGATCTGGGTTCATTCTGACAGAGGTCCTGCCTTCCAAACCCAGCGCTGCTATACTTCACCTGTGACCTCAATAAATACTCCGTCTGTGAACTGAAGGTTTCTCTGGTTTGTTCTTGGGCTACCAATGAAAGAATCAGGCTAACAGTACTCTCTTCCCATTGGCCAGCAGTCCTGACATACTGTAAATATATACATGTGTATATATCTGTGGGGTCCCCAGACATGTAGTTTGGCCCTTCTTGCTTACTGCGGTTATTCAGGGAATAACAGTTCCCAACGTGGTAGAGTCCATGTGAGACCCTCAGGTCAGTACAGTAGGTGTGTGTGGATGAAAGTGGCCCACTTACCCGCCACAGTAGCGCAATTATGACTCCTCTTTTCCTTCTGCAGTCATGGTCAGAAGTGGTATGATAGGCCTGTCCAGAGGGTGGTTAAGATGAATCAAAGGGTTAAAAATGGATGTTCAGATGGCTTAGGTTAAGTGAAATACAGTAAGAGGGACCCCTGAGTGAGATGAGGTCTGTGGTAGACTCTGTAGTGAATGTGTGTTGCTGGTCCAAACATACCAAACATCAAGCAGATAAACAGTAAGGTGACGTTATGACGTCCTCTTCTGTTCTGAGCTTCACAGGAATAATTCCCCGTGTTCAGGTCTGGAGTCAGTGATGGTGAAGATGAAGGTGAGGCTTTACTCTCCTTGTACCAGGTATAATTAGCTGCTGGGTTGGCATCAATGCTACAGCTCAGTCAGGGAAATGCCCTCCACTCACCAGAGGGACTCAGTGACACAGAGGGAAGCTTTGGAACATCTGCAGCATTTCAGATGTCATGGTATCAGTTGGTGAGTCTTCATTCTTCTTGTACCAGGTATAATTAGCAAATGGGTTGGCATGTAGCTCTATATAGTGAAGTGTTGACATTTAGCACAGCCTCACAGAGCAGCTAGTAACACTGTAGTCTTGTCAGCAGTACCTTCCTGTTGGAAAAGTACTGGAAAACCATTACTTTGATGAAAATAAGGGTTTGACAAGTTAATGTGCAACATAGTATGACCACAGTCGCTGCAGCACTCACAACAAAAGTGTGTGATCCTTACAAGAGCCAGGATCTGAAAGACTACTAACTGATTGAAGGTGTTGAATAAACCTTTTATAAATAATCCTCAAAACATCAATGTAGGTTTGATTGATTTATTGTTAAATATGTACAGCACACATTTAAATGTGTCTTTTGAAAGCTATGAAAATAACTTTTGACTTTAAAGCAATTCAAAAGTGGACAAACAGACAGTTTGTCTCAGAACTGAGCTTTGGTAGTGTTTCCAATATGGTACAACCAAACATATTTGTCCAAGTAAATCCTGATGACGCAGATGATTCTATGGAGCGAGCGGGGATCTCCAAGCACGAACCAGGAGGTTTCAGGGTTTTTCTAGGATGCAGGCGGAGCTGAGAGACTCCTCACTGACACTTCAAAGAACTGTGGACCCTGTGAGGACTTCCTTGTGTTAGAGGCTTTGCAGTATCACATGAATTCATC
The DNA here is from genome assembly GCF_039877785.1 of Chaetodon trifascialis. Lineage (NCBI taxonomy): Eukaryota > Metazoa > Chordata > Actinopteri > Chaetodontiformes > Chaetodontidae > Chaetodon > Chaetodon trifascialis. Next base: position 9,934,284 of record NC_092057.1, read on the forward strand.
CTTTAAGCCTCTTTCTGAGGCTTGGCTCTGGACATCGTCATTCCTCATCATGTCAGTCACACCACATCAGACTCTGTCACACACACATTCAGTTGTCAGTCTTCTCAGGCAAACCATCTTCCCGTTCCTCCTTTTTCTTGGCAAATCCTTCTTTAACGTGCCTTCATGCTGAATTTGGGAGGGTAGGGGGCACAGTTGGGGTTGTCATGGTCTCTTGTCTCGGCCTTGCTGGTCTGGTATGTGTTTGAAGCGGCACTTGTCGCCATAGAAACAGCCCGTGGTCCGCCAGTAGAAGCACACGTCTCCATCTATAGGTGCACAGCGTCTGGACCTGCAAGAACAGAACCAGGGACGGAGAACCTGCATCACATTCACAGACTTGGCTGTTCACTTCTGTGCTACAAGGATTAAACTGTGATTACAGAATATTTACAAAACACTGATTGCTGCAGCTGGAAGTTGGTGGAAGACTGGATCAGAGCCTGGAAAAGTCCAGAGGAACTGGCATTGTCTCTCTCTCTCTGAAAGTCTTTTGAGGCACTAACATAATGAGATTTGCTAAGAGTGAACAGTTTCATTTTAAAAACATTACGAAGTATAAATGCAGAAAAGGGGGGGAAACAGAAATTGTTTTTGTTTGTAGCATCAACTGTTTTACTGTATTATTCATTCACTCTGCACGCCACCACACACACTCAGGTGTTATGAGGAAGTTGCTCGGTACCCTGCGGCAGCTGCGCTCTGCTGTGTTCCTGCAGCGCTGGAGCTGAGGCTGGTGTTGGTCCTTTGTATGGGAGGCAGGGTCCGCTGGATCCAGCGGTCTGGGTACCTCATCACCAGCCTGCTGCTCCCCAGCTCCGCCCCCTGCACGGGAGGAAACAGCACTGTTGACCAAGCTATAGATAACGTCTGAAGTGGCACAAAAACAGGATGACGGCTTGCTGCTGATACTCGAACCTGCGTGTTAACCTACTCAGAGCGTGGCTTTGACGTGCAAGACGGTTAAAGTCGAGTCACGTTTGTTCACCTGATAAAGTCACTCACCTGCAGCTTCTCCAGGGCTCTGGCAGCCACGTTGGCGTTCTTGAAGTTGATGAAGGCACAGAAGCGCTCATGAAGAACTCGGATGCTCTCGATCTCACCAAACCTACAGCACAGCAGTTTGGTACAGATCTACTGCAAAGAGACAAACTGCTGCTTCCTACCCACATACAGCTACTCCTATCACCACTGTTACTATTTAGAAATGCTGAATACTAATACTTCTGCTAATATATGCATTTCATGGTGGTCTTAGGTGATATCACAGTACTTCTCACAGTGTAATACAACCCTGTGTCTCCTCCTGCCTCGTCTCCAACATATGTATCTTTATAGTGCAGTTTACCTTCCTGTAAATACTAAAAATATTTAAATCTACAATGTTGTCAGTTTTTACTGAAGTCAATAAGTAGACCGGATGACAAGACAAGGCACAACATTTTGAAACTCTTCCTCTGTTCAGACAGTTTATCTCCAACAGGTGGATCCTAGAACGCTGCTGCCCATCACTTACAGATGCTCAGAATATCTGTCTGTTCATCTTTTTCGTACTGGCTGTTCTAAATATGAAAACATATTAGATCAAAATTATAACAACTATCAAAATCATTCTTTAAGTATTCTAATAATATGCAGTACAGTTCGATCTTTAAGTGTGTGGATAGTTGAATTTTCTATTGTGTCACATCTGTACTGCAGTTCATTCAGTTCAAAACAGAGCCGTAACTGGGAGGTTAAAGTGCTGACTTTCAGCTTTAAGGGTGTTTGGTGGAGTTCATTATCAAGGGTGACATTTGGATTTAATTCATCATTTTGATATTGAAACCATGGCAACATATTTTTGATCAAACTATGCTAGATACCAAATAAACTGACAAATATATTCTGCTCCCTCTCTACTGCTACTGCTGTTACTGTTGTTACAAATATAGTAGTCATAGCTACAGTTGTAGTACTAGTGGAAATAATAGTATCGGTTTCCTTCACACACGCATGCACGCACACGCACACACAGAGGGGTTTTACATTCTAAAGAGATCCCAGAGGTCTTTCTCTGTGACTTCTAATGTGATGTTCCCAACCCAAAGAGAGCGACAGCTCCTGGAAGACAAAGGAGGGAAGACAGAGGAAGAAAAGATTAGAACAGAAACAGACAAACTAAGCCAAAGATCACAGGAGAGGATAATGTGAGACAGAATGATTATTTATCCAATGGATGTTATTGGACAAAGAACTTTGCATTATCATTTATTACACTCAGTGAACACTGTATATAATTTATTCTGAAGATAGTAAATACTGTATGTTTTTCTATTAAAACAACCATAGAAATTGGTTTGCTTCATGTTTAAAACATACATTATTACAGGTTATATGTAACATTCACAACTCAAAACATATTGTGCATTCCTGAAAACTTTGAAGTGAGTGTTGTGATTATGTGTTTTGCTTATACAACCTACCCACTCTGGTCCTGCACAGGTGTGTTCTTCAGTGCTGGAAGTAGAAGGAGATAGGAAGTAGAAGTCATGCAATGACAAAACAATTATCAATGAGATGTACTCTGAGTAGTATCAGCACGTTTGTGTTACTGTGCTGCCACACTGTGGATAGTAGTGGTACTGCAGCTGGCTCTTACTTTTGGCCTCTGGTGAGTTGATGACTGCCTGAACAGTGGTAAACGTCTCCAGCAGCAGTTTACTCTGCTCCTCCTCAAAACCCAAGTCCTAAAGGAAGAAAATGAAATGGAACAATTTAAAAGGGAAAGTTGATTAAAGTCACCTCGTGTAACACATTGACTAACTGCTCCTCACCATGAGCTGCAGGACCCGGCATGTGAAGAGTTTACTGGGTGCTTCCTTACAGTGCTGATCCAACTTCAACACCTGCTCCATGGCCTCCTCTGCCTCACTGTACCGCTGGAACGTCCACACACACACACACACACACACACACACACACACACACACACACACACACACACACACACACACACACACACAGACAAGGGGGTTTTCATCACTTGTGGGGACATTACATAGACTTACATTCATACTTACCCTAACCCTAACCACTATTTGCCTATTCCTGACCCTAAAACTAACCTAACCTCACCTACCCCATAACCCTATCCTCAGTCTTCACCCCAAAATGTGATGATTTAAATTTCCCACAAGTAAGGTGAGTGTGAACATGTGACTGTGTAAACAGATTTTTGTCCCCACAATGTGAGTAACACATGGGCACAGCAGATGCTGACCTTCAACCCCATCAGAGCACACCCCTTACGGAAGTATCCCTTTGGCCAATCAGGAGCCAGCTGAATGGACCTCTGAGCGTCTGTTAGAGCAGAGTAGTACCGCTCCAGACACCAATAACAGTAAGACCGATTTCCATAGAACCTGAGAGACAAGAGAGAGCCACACAGATGTAGGCGTTTACTCCAACCCTAGTGAATGTGAAGGAGACAGAAGAAAACGAGGCGCTATAATCAAGAGAAGACAGGGTGAGTGAAGGGGTGAGGTCAGAGTTCACATCGCAGCTCACCTGTGGTCCTTGGGGTCACAGTTGATGGCTTCTGTAAACATGTCCACTGCCTGGCTGTACTGGCCTTGCCCGAACATCTGAATGCCCTGCACTGGAGGTCAACACACACACACACACACACACACACACACACACACACACACACACACACACACACACACACTTGACTTTCATTGGCATAGTGCATTATTCACACATACTTCTTTCTTCAGAGGAAATATTCCCCATAAAATCATTTGAAACATTACTGTTAAATCTTTCAGATGGAATGTTTCAAAGCTCTGAGCAGTGCAGACATCTAACTCTAAGCACTGCCATATAAACTGAACTTCATTCGAGGGAATCATTTGTCTTATTGTTTTTTTCTGTAATTTGACCTGAAATACTTTGCATTAGCATCGTGTACAGTAGAGGTAGAGTTATTAAAAGAGCTAAAAGTTGTATTGAAAGAACAAATAGATGATTCACCCGTAAGCGACTCCCCCCTCCTCTTCATTTCATCCGTGTTCTCCACCTGCAATCACAACACACAGTTTCATTAAACCTTAGTTTATGTCATGCTGATTTCATTGGTTTCCACATCTTTAGTCCCAGGGACTACTCAACAATTCAGCAAAATATGCTGCAGAATTACATTTCCATTGTTTATGGATGCCCCCAAAAAGACAGAGGATGAATGGGTGGAACAGCTGTATACTTATGGCTTTGCACGTGTGTGTGTGTGTGTGTGTGTGTGTGTGTGTGTGTGTACCTGGCTGCTCCTGGCCTCGTTCTCCTTGTTCTCTCTGGAGATCTGTGTTGCTCTGCTCTTCAGGGTTTTGAGTTTGATGTGGCTGGCAACTTTAGCCACAAATGCACTGCTGACATCCCACTCCGGTTCCTGAAACACCAGGAAGTAACACAGAACGCTCATACAATAGGCTGACAAAAGAGTAGAAGTAGTAAAACTGTAGTTTGTAAGAAGAAAGAAACCTGCTCTGACCAAAAGCTGATTTAAATATTTAGGAAATCAGCATGGGTTCATCTCAGCTGGTATCATCTCTGGTGAAGGCTGAAAAAACTGGCCTGCAGTTCTAATTGCAGACGTTTCACTGTTCACCTGCTCAGATCCCTCAGTTTAAGTCAAGAAAGCACTGATAAGTAACAATCCTGTCGTTTAGACTCAGTTTTCTCCACACATCATCAGGGCTTGCTCTTACTTAGTTTCCACACACTATCATGCTTTCGTGTGCGTGTCAAGTCACACTCTGAAATTTCTCCATTGTGGGACTAATAAAGGTATATCTTATCTAAATGTACAGCATTAAAACAATGATGATCTCTGAGAGGTCAGAGTGCAGGTTGAGTGCCTCTGGAGCACGAACATTGGCTGCATGACTGCTCCTTTCATGGTGGGGGAGTAAGGGAGTAAGGCTGTGTTCATGTTGGAGCATGTTTGGAGCAATTCATTGAAACTGTGCAGCGTGAACTTCTCTGGTCGGGTTAGTTTGAGCAGGAGAGCCAATCAGACGCAGCTACTACAAAATAACTGCGCCGAGATACCTTACAATAGAGGTCATGGTCCTCTTTCATTTGTCGAAGGAAAGTGTGGTGTGCGTCATTCAGCTTCATTCGTGTTCTTGACTGGTATGAACACAAGAGATGATAAACTACAGCAAAGAGTACAGACAAGTATTTTATTGCTTAGTTGAAGTTATACCAGAGCTGTTTTTATTTTTAACCCCCTAAACTCCAACGCGCAGGACGACATTTTTACATTTTACAAAACTAATGAAACCATTTGATTTTTATCTATAAGCCCTGCTCTATTTATAATGTGGCAGCGTGAACAGAAACAAACCATGTACATGAATTCAATTAACTTTTCTATTCTTGGCCAGACCAAGGAAAACTAGACTTGCAGTGCAAGTAAACTGAGCTCCAACTTTGAACCCAAGGGTGCCGCAACCTGGGGGCGACTGGGGGGCCGAGCACATCGCTGAACAAGGCTAAAAAGGTGGTTCAGAGACCCTCCTGCAGGGCACAGTGACATGATTTCTTCCAGCCTTGGACCATGAGGGCCGCGGAGTCTGTAGCAAAATGTTTCTTAATCAAGTTTACCATTCTGCCTAAGCCAGTTTCAAAGCACATCGTATTAGGAGAATACACTCAACTTCACAGTGAGCGAGCCGAGGAGGATCCAATGTCTGACGTCATGTATGAAAGCTTAAATAAGATATGTGACTGTTCGAGAACATTTTTCAGGACAGTCGAACCATCAGGTCGCTCTGGTCCACATACTAGTCACCAGGTGCTAGGTGAATGAATGAATGATATAATAAATGTGCCGGTCGGGCTTCAACCCACCTCCTCAGAGGTCCTGTGGGGCGGCTGGCGGTTGTTCTTGTTGTCTGTCACGATGGCTGGGACTGACTCAGGGTCGCACTTGTTTCTGAAACGAAAGGCAGTGACATCCTCCTCCTCTTTCAGTTCCTCCTCAGTGTCACTCTCTGACAGCGCCCCAGCCACCTCCTCTTCCTATTTAAAGTTCAAAGCAGTATTTCGAAATTAGCCCAAAAGAGGAAGTCACACATTCTTACGAGGGTTTAATGGAGGTATTATACAACCTAAAAATAACTGTGTTGTCAAAATGAAACATACAGATCAGTGAGTGATAGTGTACTGTTATTTATAAATGTGGTATTTCAGTCCACACCTGTTGGATGAGTGAGATTGTTTGGATCCTCGTTAAGCCAGTTAATGGAAACAAACACTGACATCACATTTTATTTAGCTGAAATTTCAGAAAACTGCTTAAAATTTGTGACAAAGCGATTTAATTGAAACATTACCACTGAATTTATTTAAGTATACAAGCAGACATTAAAACACATCAGGGTATATGTGGGCATATATACATAAATGCATGACTGCATATGGACGTGAAGATGACTATGAATACATGGCAAACTCTGCAAATCCTTGTACATTGAAGACATGAAGAAAGAGCAGCAGATTCCATTTAGGCTCTTCTGTTCTCACCTGCTCTGACGCATCCTCCATCCTCTCCTCTCTCTCCAGTTTCTTGCGCTCTTTCTGCCTCTGAAAGGAGAGCATGAACATGATGGCTGTGGGATGGCACAGAGACATGTATGGACGCAGGTGTAGACGCAGGTGTGAAGTCAGGTGTGTCATACAACTCTGATTCTAAAAGGAGTTGAGTCGCTGTGTAAAATGTAAATAAAAACAGAGTGCAATCATTTGCAAACAAACTGTGTTTACCAGTTTTACAAAGTGTTCCTGAGCCCACGTGATAATATCCTTTATACAATCGTGTGTTCACAAAGTGGTGAACCTCGCTCCATCCTCGCTTGTTTCCAGGATGCCCCTTTCATATCTAATCATGATGCTCTCACCTGTTACCAATAAACCTGTTTACCTGTGGAATGTTCCAAACAGGTGTTTTCGGAGCATTCCACATCTTTCCCAGTCTTTTGTTGCTCCTGTCCCAACGTATTTGAAACGTGTAGCTGCATCAAATTCAGAGTAAGCAGATATTTACAAAAATCAATGAAGCCGATGAGGTCAGACTTGAAATATACTGTATTTGTCAATGGAGTGCATGTCAAAAAGGATTAGAAAATGATCACATTCTGTCTGATCTTTTACACAGCGTCTGGGTTGTAAAAAGTGAGGACACAAGCGTGGGAACAGTTATGATGAGGGTGTGGCAAACAAAAATGGGAGGAGGTAAATACAGTAGCAGCTATTGGAAAAAAAAGGAGTGAAGACAGGTGGGGCAAGTGATGACTGACGTGAGTAAATAAGAGTGTGGTAACAGGTGTGGCGATGCGTGTAATGTAGGAGACACATTCAGTTCAGTTAGCAGAGGAATCCTTTGCATGAAAGAAGAACGTGGATTTACTCTTTCATTGCTTTTTGTTTTTCTCAGAGCAGTGTACGGTCACATCAGGTGGATCTGGTGCAAGTAGAAACTGACAATAGCGATGATGATGATGTGGCGATAGCGTCATTGTATGTCTGCTTACTAAGCTGCTGCATACACACACATTCTTGCTCCCAGACATCATCTTGAATACTTCAGCCAGAACCCGACCTTGTAAAAAGTGTGTGTTATGTAACGTGACAGTACGGAAGCAAACAAAGCAAAAATGTTCTGTCTGATTTCTTTTTTTTTTTTTCATTGCAGCTGTCCTGTCAGGATTGGCAGTATCTTCCTGACAGCTCCTCGTGTCTCCTCCCTTGTGTTCTCTCTCTCTGTGTGTCTGAGTTGAGCTGGGTGTGGCTCACCTGCCCCTCCTGCTGCCAGCCCACCTGCACACCTGAGGCTCATCAAGTAATCAACCCACACAGCACATAAACCTGGTTCTTCACTCCAGCAGACCTGTGTTTTGTCTCTCTGCCATAGAAACATGGAGCCTCTCACTAACTAGATTACCTGCCATGGATCCCAGCTCTCCCTGCCTTGTGTCCCCAGTCTGTCATCTTCTGCCCATCTGGCCCAGCTCTTGCACATTTCAGATTGACTGTAAATTCTGCTTCTGAGTTCAGCTAAAAACGTCCCTTTATCAAGTTTTTCATTTTAATTTTTTTGTGCTGCACTTGATTTTTTTCTTTTTTTTTGCTCGTTGCAGCTTATAAGCCTTGATGTGTTTTGTCATGTCAGTCCGGCTGAACTGTTTTTACTCACTTTCCTTTTAGCTCTCCTCCTCTCGGCTCTCCTTTTTGTTCTCTCCTCATCTTCCAAACCCTCCTCACTGTTCTGTGTTGCCTGCTCAAGACAGTAACACACACATTCTGTATTCAGGTAACTGACAGATGCACATTAATGAACAGTGACACTTCTTAACAGACCAAAGGTTGGTGCTGCAGTTTATCACATGCAGCAATAAGTCTGAGAGGGAAAAATGTCTTGTGGGGAAAACAGATGCCTGGAGAAAAGTTGGCACCATTTAGTGGCCATTACCGATCCTACATGTCAAGACGTTTCAGTACTGGCTTCAGCTTCATGAATGATGGTTCTAGAAAGTTGGGACGCTATGTAAAATGTAAATAAAAACAGCCTGCAGCCAAACAGTTTACTGACAGCAGTTTCACAAAATGTTCTTGAGCTCATGTGTTCACAAAGCGGTGAACCTCGCTCCATCCTCGCTCGTGAACAACTGATCCATAGTGTATGCAGCACTGTGATCTTTCAGTGTACCTGTGATGAGCGTTGGTCTTTTGATCTGTCTGTCAGGTCAGGAGCTCCATCCCGAACCTCCATCTCCCCCTCACCTGGCCCATCTAGAGACACACAAACACACACAATATGTACAGTATATGTATATTTTCACTGCATTTGCATTTTGCAAATGGGAAGGGGTGAAACTCGAGGTAAGCACATGGACACACAGACGCCCACCCCTTTCTCTGGCAGTAGGTTTACATGCAAAACGCGTTCACAATGTTTCTGTTTGTCTAGTGTAAGCGTTCGTGCGTGCGAGTGTTTGTGCATGTGTGTCAACTTCCAATGCCTCACTGACACATTTCCCAAGCGAGAAAGGTGATCTCATGACAGCTTGTGATTGGATGATAAAACACAGAGTGTGAAAACATTCAGCCTCGTGAGCAGCAGCTTAGCTTAGAGAGCAGAAGGGCCACCGTTCAACAAAAACCATATTTACTGCAACTATTCAAATAAAAGGCAACTTAGTCAAATGATGCAAGTTATACAAATATTATCCAGGGATGTGGTCTGTTTGAACAAGTGAAGGTCTGTCCTAAATAAGAGCAGTAAAAAAGCAGGTGCATGTCCTGCCATAACACACAATGGCAGCATAATGTGCACAGCACACTGACCAAGGCAAACAGCCAGTCTGTCTGTGATGCTTTAACGCCGCAGCGTGAACAGCTGATAGTGTTTCTTTAAGCGCGATGATAACACTTTTTCATCTAAAGTCTACAACCTGCTGTATGAACTTAAAAGGGGCTGTGAATGTGTGAATGTTCATCTATTTAAATTATTTTCTGTTTATCTGCTCTGTTCTGGCAGCTGTCTCACTGATCTGTTTAGATGGTGGGTGGATTAAACTGCTTTTTTTTTAACACATATCTTTATTGATTTTTAACTTTTAACACATTACATCTCTTTTACAGCATAAATTGGTAACATTGTGGGTCACCCTTGAACAACCCCCCCCCCCCGACATCACTGATGGTAAATAACAAAACAATAATAGTTAACAAATGGTAATACCAATAATGACAGTATATTACTTGTCTACATTCATGTGCGTAGATGTATGATACATATCTACATCATTATCATCATCATTAAAAAAAACAAAAAACAAAAATACATTGGAAAGAAAGGAAGGAAAAAAAGGGGGGGGGGGTATGGTCTCACTTTGTAAAAGCTACAGCTTAATTTGATGGGATATCAGGTCTTGATTCCAAAAATCTGAGGAATGAATCCCATATCTTATAGAAGATATGACTTCACGGACAATGAACACTTTTCCAATGTCTAGCAATAAGACGCTTCGTATGTATGAGGTTCAACAGCTTACTTTCATGAGTTCTCAGGGCCACCCTTTCTGGAATAAGTCCCATCTCAGGGCACATCGGGATTTCTTTGTCTATAATATTGGAGATTGTGTTAATTATCCTTCTCCAAAATTCTTGGATACGGTTACATTTCCGGCTGCACAGTGGCGCAGCAGGTAGTGCGCGTGCCTCACAGCAAGAAGGTTGCCGGTTCGATCCCTGTGTCAGACGGGGCCTTTCTGTGTGAAGTTTGCATGTTCTTCCCGTGCATGCGTGGGTTCTCTCCGGGTACTCCGGCTTCCTCCCACAGACCAAAAACATGCTCATTAGATTAATTGATGACTCTAAATTGTCCGTAGGTGTGAGTGTGAATGTTTGTTTGCCCTTGCATGTGGTCCTGCAATCGGCTGGCGACCGGCTCAGGGTGTACCCCGCTTCTCGCCCATTGTAGCTGGGATAGGCTCCAACCCCGAAAGGGATAGGCGGTATAGATAATGGATGGATGGATGGTTACATTTCCAAATGCAATGGTACAAAGTACCTTTCTCTGTTCCACATTTTATACAAGTGTCTGGGATATTAGGATTAAATTTGTTAAGTTTTTCAGGAGTTACATAGGTTCTCATAAGCCAGTTATATTGAATCAATTTAAATCTGCAATTAATAGATATTGTTTGCACTTGGTAACAAGCTGTCTCCCATTCCTGTTCTGTAATATCTGTTTGAAGGTCCTCTATCCATGTTAATCTTTTAGAATTTGAGGACTCTGTAGTTGTGTTTACCAGATTCTTATATATTATTGAGATCTTTCCCTTACTATCAGGATCTGATGTTGCCCTCTCTTCTAAGACACCTAAAGGAGGACATCGGTATGACTGCATCCTGGAGCGAATTAAACTGCGAATCTGAAAATATTTAAACAAATGAGTTTGAGGTATCCCAAATTCTCCTTGGATTAAACTGCTTGACAGATTAACATATTTTGGTCAGCATGCTAACTACTGTATGTTTAGCTCATAGCGTGCCACCAGCTTACCTGACATGACTTAGCAGCAAGATATGATGAATGGACATTTTGCAGTTTAAGGCTTGAGCTCTGATCTTTCCTAATAATGAGTGGGCAGCCTGTGTGTCCTTAAGCAGCACAATTGATGTAAATACAGTGAATTTTGCTGGTTAGGTAACAGTTTTTACACTGAATGCGGGCCATATTTTTTTGGCAGCACAAACCGGCTGTTTTGGGTTTGTTTTTTTTTTGTTTGTTTCTTTGAATCCATGACAGATTTGAACCCAAAATTTGACATGTTTTCAGTGATTCTTTAATGTGTTAAACAAAATTCAAGCTGCTCGTTACAAATGCAACTTTGATATGTTAATAAGTAACAAAGCAATGTCAGCCAGGCAAACTGACTATTCAGGAAGTTTTAGAGATCTTTGAGATCATTGAACAACACACACACCCAGCAAGGTGAGATTCTGTGGATTTCTAAATTGAGAAAAAGTTGCTGGTGCATGTAAATAAAGCCCCAGGCAGGCCTAAGTGCTGGAAAGGGGCGAATCCTCTTCCCTCTTCTTCCTCATACCACACTAAGAGGTCACCATGCCAGAAATGTCTAAGAGCTTCTTGACAGAAATAGTGCTCAGGTAATCAGAAGCAACAAACATTCCACTAAGAAATATTTCACTCTCTCAGGTATGTTTCAATTTCAACCATGTGATCACACTGAGATTAATTCTACATTCAAGATGTGAGTTGACACATTTACTAACCAGCCTTCGAGTACAAAACAGCTACGTTATCAGAACGTGCATGGTAGTAAATTTTCACTCCGCTGATGGGCGCTCACTTTGCAGAGGCAGATCAGTTACAATGTATTTTCAGCAGGAGCAGGAAGAGACAAGCGAGAGCCAGAGGACCCATCTGTTTTCCTTTCAGTCTCCTTTGAGATTATGAAATTGGTACAGCGCTCGAGAAGATCTTTCAGGTTTTAACTTTATGCCTTTTGAAGATCAGTTCATCTTCTACTCACTTAACTATTTACAGTAATATAAATATCGACCAGAAGTGCCAAAAGTTTTGTATGCCACTATATGAGGGAGAGTAAGGAGGATATTTTTTTTAGAACCATGCAGCCGTATCATGTGTTAAGTCCAATAAGAATAAAAGGTCGTAATGTAGGGTTGTTGCATTGCTCTTATGACAAAGTATGCACTGTGCTGTACAGTCACAAGCCAGAATTCTTTTCCCTCAAACACACGATGCTGACAGATGAGATATGAGGGGAGAAACTCTGGGCCCAAGAATAGACCGTCCGTTCAGAAACTTTTGGAATGAGTAGAAACTGAATCTGTTTGGCATTAAGAGCCACAACACCACCTGACCCACAGCAAGACCAAAGGAAGATGGGAAGGAGCAATAACCAGAGAGGAAAGATGGGAGGATGTTTGTGAGAGAATAACATGACTGTTTTGGATTTAGCACAGGCCAAATTATAGGTTTGTAACTTAAACACATTCCCCATGTCCACAACATGAAATCATGTACATGAGGACAGCCTATAGAATTCTCCAGCAGCTGTTCTACAATATGTAATGTGCTCTTGAGCACAGCTGCCTTCAACGCAGGGCAGATTCAAACAGAACACAGTTTCACTGACAGCGATAGCGCAGATTGATCATTTTCAATCTTCCCATCTGACAGATGAAGGTAACGTATGGGTGTGGACGGTATGCAGGATAAAAGTGCAGATTTAATACCAGAAACAAATGATAAAGGTTTCACTTGTTGCAACATAACAGGTGCAACATGTCAGAACACTGACGGGAGTGAGGGGGTGTCAAACAAGTCCAGTCTGCACACCTCCACGCAGTCCTGAGAGGAGGTCTTATCAGGTTATTAAGTGAGAACACCTCTGTAAGTGAATCATGTAGGACTGATGGTTTTCCCCTGATTCTAAAATGATTGCATCCAGGAAATAATTTTCAGAGGATTAACAGCTTTATTGACACTTCTTCAAATATGTCACGACACAGCTGCACCACTGTACACTTGGTCGCTTACAGATTTTGCACTTTGCTTTTATCTGTCTTTGTTCAGCTTTGTTGTCCTCGCTTTTAGCTCGTTGTCTGTTTCTACTTTGGACCTGTGCGTAACACTGAGAGCAAATTAAAACTGGAGTCACATTCCATGTATGTGTACACATACTTGGCCAATAAAGCTGATTCTGAGTCGGTGGATTGTTCATTCTGTCCTGGCACGTTGTTTGTTATTTTCCTTCAGTCCCTCCCTGATGACTTTTGTCTGTGTACCTTCAGCTCTGGTTGGAAATTTTCTTCCGGTAAAACATTTTGAGCCTTCATCTCAGATTGTGCCACCTACAGAAAGAACTACACGTGTCTACAGGAGTGCCACATTTGTCTGTAATTAACTTTTTGCATGCATGCTCATTCAACTCTTCAGGAAGCATAATGGTTAGTTTGGCTGACTTATACTGCAGTCACACCAAGCACTCTCAGAACTTTATATGTACAAGTGCCAGAAATATTCCTGAAGCTATTTCTGATCACAATTACCATCACATATTGTTTTAATTTGAATGCAGACCAGCCCACAGCCATCAACAGAACACAACAAGAAGGAAAAATCTGAAACTTGTCGGTTTTAATCTGTTGCCAGATTGAGGCTGAACAGCAACTGCTGCTTGTCAGATGATGACTTTTCTTACGACTGACTGAAAGACACATCTCTGATGAATACACATTTTGACATGACTTATTGAGGTCTTACTGGTTTCATTCAGCTTAGGTTCATAATATTTACTCAGCAAATTAAACACCATGGAAACTTCCACATCATCTGTGAAAGACAACAAAAAAGTACTTCATGCGGTGCAAAATTATTTGCATGCAAGCTCATGTACGATTGGAAAAATATTAAAAGACTTGTGCTGATGTTTAATGTAGGTTTCAATAAAGGCAATGGATTGTGCGTAATATGACCCAGGTCACCTTTGGGTCATTTGCAAACATAAAAGCAGTAGGTCATCGCCTGCCTCTTTCAGAGTAATAGTACAACTCTCTGTCTCCTCAGAATGACTGCTCAGTGCAGCTGTCCTGATAAGGCTGTGCTGTCTCCGAGTCCCAGTGGAACCAAGGTCATAAAAGATATGTTCTACGCTGCCTGGGCCTCAGCACAGACTGACTGTCTCCTCTTAGAATGTATTACGTGTGACCTGACCCCGCGGCTTCTTGTTTAGGATCCAATACCTAATACAATCCTCACATACAACATGTATAATGAGGGAAGAATAACCCATTTGGACATGTAGTAAATCTTGCCAGTCTAATAACAGTTCAAGACTGAAAGTAGCCTTCAGAATAAGGTGGTATTACATAGTGATTCACTTGTACTGCTCAGGTCAAGTCTCCTCATTCGAGCTTCAATAAAATGCGTCCAGGTCTCCTCAAACTTCTCCAGTCACAAGTTATTCAGCTCTCAAGACGTCCTTCGCAGATTGTGAAATCTGGCTCTCAAGACTGCTGGACAGGGTGGCCTTGACTGCTTCCTACCCTCTTTTAAACACGAGCCCAGATCAACACACACACACACACACACACACACACACACACACACACACACACACACACACACACACACACACACACACACACACACACACACACACACACACACACACACACACACACACATCTCTCAATGTCAGCATTTTCACTTTTTATCTTTCTGTTTATGTCCAAGGCAAAAGGGGAGAATAAGTTTTGGGAAAACAGAGAATTCAGGAGTAGAGCTAACGACCTCAAACTTTGATGGGATACAAAGACTTTTAGAGCATTGGATACTAATAATTATGGTAATACAAATAACTTTTAATAATACAGTACTTTGCATACAGTGGTAGGTGTAGGAAAATGTTTCAATGGTACAAAGTGAGCCAAACCAGTCCACTAATAATGGGACAGGTGGTCTGCTCTGACAGTTCCATACTTTTCCCTCCGGTTAAGAGTCACAGTTGTGCCTCTTTCAAAGCACACACCAATAATGTTACTCGGTCTGCACACTTTCAACTAAGCAATATTAACCGTCTTTGCCCATTGCTTACACCTAACAGCACCGCCGTTCTCATTCACACCCTGATTACATCACAGCTCTATTCTTTTCGGTCGTCCTTCGAGCGTGTTCATATACTTCAACTGGTCCAGAACGCTGCTGCCTGCATCATTACCAGACCTCCCTCCACACATCATAAAGCTCACCCGTGTTTACTGCAACTTTACCGGCTCCCTGTTAGAGACTGTATCGATTTCAAGCTTCTGCTTCTCGCCTTTAGGTCCCCTCATAACCGAGGCCCTTTGTATCTGTCTGAGCTCCTCATATCTACACACCCTGCCGTACTCTCATATCATCCTCTGCTATTCAACTCACTATACCATCACTATCATAGGGTCTAGAGCCTTCGGCCCTTCTGCCCCCGGCCTTCCTTATTCTCTTCCATAAGACATGTGCAATATTGACTCACCCTCAAATCCTGTCTCAATAATGAGTGTGTACAGTTAATGTGCACTTTAAAAGGCACTGTCAAAAGCATCGCGTTATTAACGCGTTAACGCAAATCAATTTTAATGGCATCATTTTTTTTATCGCGCGATTAACGTTCCTTGTGACCTAGTGAACTTGTAATTTTTTATAAGCTGTGGCCACTGCTAGTAACGTTGCAAAAATTAGAGGATCTGATTGTAAACCGGAAACAAAACAATAGGCACGCCCCACGCACGTGTTTGGTCTTGCCTGCTCGCTAGCTGTAAAAAAAAAGGCTACTGGTTTGTGTTTACAATGATCCCTTAGAAAGGGTTGTTGAAGGGGCTTTTTTGTAACCAAGTATTTGTTTTTTTGTCATCTGTTTATTGACAGTGTTAAATTGTGTGAGATTTTGCTTCAAATGTGAATGACTGCTCAAAGTGAGAATGTTAGTGTGAAATAAAACACTACACGTTGTTGTTTTCAATAAAAACATTTGTACAAAGCAAGCCGATCCACTTTTCCATGTTGATAAGACTATTAAAATGATAATTAATGGGACATTTAGAACAGATAAAAATGTGCGATTAATTAATTAATTAATTAAAAATTTTAATTGATTGACAGCACTATTATTATTATTATTATTATTATTATTATTAGTGTTGTGACAACAGACAAACATGCAAGAATCATCTTCCATGATAATATTACTCTCAAACAAAAAACATTATTTAAATAATGGTGGTGAGTCCAAACAAATATAGCCTGGTCCCAAATATCGCACAACACCACACTCACACAACACTCACCAGCCCAAGCTTCTTTTGCTCGGCAAGACGAGCTTACTTGTTTAGCACCTTTCAACAAGACAATTCAAAGTGCACGTGAGACAGAATGGCATTAAAATATAATAGCAATACATAATCAAACAATATAAAAGGACAAAATAAAATGGAAGATCAAAATAAGTTAAATAAGACAAATCAATCAGCAGAATAAAAGTTACATTACAGCCACAGTCCAGTGTGAGATACGAATAAATACTCCAAAGAGAAAAGGTTTAAGCAACGATTTAAAAGAACTCCGAATTCGAGCAGGTCTCAACTTTTCTGGGAGTTTGTTCCAGATATGTGGGGCATATTTTTCCTTTTTAAGGGAGGCTTAATAACTGCAGTTTTCAGTGCCTGTGGGAAATAAGCTGAGAGTAGAGAAGTGTTTGGTACTTAGAGAAGGTCTAAAGCCTGGAGGCAGATATAAAGGCAGCAGATGGAGAATTTCATTTCTTTCAAGGTTTTATACAGGAGGGTTTGCAGCCTGTCAATAGTAGCAATAAGGCATGTGCATTATTACTGTTTTTGGCAATGATGTCAGAAAAGGACTCGACTTACTCTGCTTACACTTTCTTTTAAGAATTTTTACCATTTCTCCATGTTGTTTTGTTTTTTAACAGACTGCCTTTACCTTCGTGGGGGTAATTGCATCAATCATAATTACCTACAAGATCACTGACAGAGACCATAGCAAGGGCAGGTATGGAAGAGAACACCTGAATGAATAATTCACTGGTGTTTTCAGTGATACGTTTTCAGAGCCAGTCATCTCAAAGGAAACACGGGAAGGATAAGAAAGAGGAACAAGCGTCGACACAACTTTAGAAATGTTCTGACCCTAGGAGATGATTGTGCCTGTAGTCAGTCCATAGTTATCCAGAATACAACACAGCTCTACGGTGCTGCTGTCCTGTAGTGAATGCTGAAACAAACAGCGACAAATACACAGTCAAAGTCAATACAGAGGATAGACAGCAAGGTCATCAAAAGGTTTGCACTGTATTTAGCCTTCAGATGTTTAAGACTGCAGCTCCACACGAGGAGTTCAACTGAAAGGCCACATATTCAAAAGCAGCAGATTTCCCAGAGGAGATCTGCTCGCAGTGGATAGAATTACACACACTCTGGTTTCATTGATAAACTGAAGTAGGCAGGGGTTGCGTCAATAAGCATGTAATAAACAGCTCTGTAAACAGAAAATCAAGAGGATGATTGACTAATTAATTTAAAAGAAATTGCCTGCCAGGACCTGGAGTTTAATAGAGCCAAATTTAGTGTGTTAAAAGCATCCTTTGACAGTTTGAGCTGAAGACACGTGAAAAGAAATCGATATCAAATTTGATAAATTTGCAGACTTAGCTGAGTGCTTCTTGTTCACTCTGGTCCTGGAAGATGAAGTCCAGAGGAAAGGCTTGCATCAGGGTGTTGTTTGGGGCCACAGCGTAGGGCAGTAGGTCTATGCCCAATTGGAAAAAGAAGAGGCATACTGGGGGCTGCAGAAGTGGGGCACAGACCCTGTCTTTCTGAGGCATCGTCTCTCCTGTTTGCGCTGATGCCAGGCTGATTTGTCTGGTGTTGCTTTGAATGGTGATGACTGGAAATGCAGCAGTGCAGTTCAGAGGGATCCATTCACATCACATCCATTTCCTCAATCTGTGATCCCAGTTTGTTCCCAAAGAGAGGAGGCGGGGCGACACCGAGGCCAGTTTTTGGTTACTTCACAGTTAATCTCAGTTAGTTTCGGTTTTGTAAAGCCAGGCAGGAGAGAACTGCTCTTTCTGCCATCTTCCTGATCAGCAAGGTTAGTGTTACAGGATGTCCACAGAATAATTGAATTTTATAATTAGATTTTCATTTTTCAAACAACAATAGCATTAACATTCAAAGGGGTGTGGTTGCCTCTCTGTCTCTCTCTCGTTAGCTAAATCATTTCAAGGAAAAGGAAACTCAAGGCTAATGAGTGTCTGCGGTGAACACTGAATGATCTGCCCTCCCTTGGTCACACACACACACACACACACACACACACACACACACACACACACACACACACACACACACACAGCTACAACCAATGACACAGAAACGTAAACAAATTAGGGCTGACCTGAATGCTTCAAAGTTGTGAGGCCTTGACCAATGCCATGGTAATCAAAGTCCAAATCAAATCCCAAATAGCCCTTGAATGCCACATTATTCATTATGCATCAACCTTAATTATTACTTATTCTCAGACAAGGGCATTTGGGGTTACAGCTCTCATCTAACATCACCAGCCACTGAAACTGGAACAGTGTGACCATGTGAAGCAAACACGGTCCTGCGTGTGGAGATGCTACAGGAAGAAGCCTAGTGGAGGAGAGTCTCGGGACGCACACTCCAGCTTTACATTACAGCAGCATTTATACAAGACCCAGCGTGCCAAACCGCAGCTGCTGGAAGGCGACTCTTAGGACATTTTAGGAAAAGTGCAAAAGCAACTGCGGCATTAAAAGAAAAACAGAAAATACATCAGCTCCCAGAGCACAAACATTTTCAAGATGTCCCAACATGATGGAACTCAATGTACTTTACGCTGATGAGTGTTTGCGAGCAGAGGTGGCCCAGTTCAGCAGTGCAGTCTGACCCAAACGTTACCAAAAAGTCTGAGCGAACACTGGACCTGACAGCAGACCAGTGGGCCATGGCAAAGACACTGCTGCTATCCTTAAGCCTTTCATCACCCCTGTCCCAAGAAGAAAATGTGTACTTGTCAGTGGTTCTACCAACGCTGACAAAAAACAGCATCTTAGAGTCAGGATCAACACCACCAAAACCCTGAGGAGTAAACTAGTGACTTTGACCCCAAGCAATTAAAGCGGCCATCCAAAGAAAAAAAACAGGTGTAAAAGGCAGTGGCGTTGCTAGGGTCTCTTGGGGCTCCAAGCAAGAAATCCTAGGGGCCCCCACCCCACCTGTGCATGGCACAAAAATTTGGTTTTTGCACACATAAATGCACAATTTCTGGGACATTTGAGATGAATACTGAAAAAATAAATTAGTGTTTCTCAAAGTGAGGTCCAGGTACCAACAGAAGTCCCTGAAAGCCCAGGCCTATCAATAATCATTGTTGTAAGTAAGTGGCCGGGGCCCCCCTAATGGCTGGGGGCTATAAGCAACTGTCTGGCTTGCCTGTCCGCCGCCACGGTAAAAGGAAGTGACTACGTTGGCCGGCCATATATGAACAAGAGGAGACTTAGTCCGTACTCGCTGTAAGAACTGTGAGCTGTGTGTAGATAGACTTCTTCCTACAAGTTTTTTTCTGATGAGAAAAACAAAAGTGCAAATGACAACATGTGAGGAGATGAAGAGAGAGCAAAGTGAGAAGCACAGTGGTAGGACAAAAGGTATGACGAACACCGAACGAAACCGATTTAGAATGAACCCAATTTATGACTGGAAGAACAGGTATGTCGAACCAGAAACTGAAAAACTGAAATTTGGCCAGAGCTTATCAGCCATGCTGGGTGAAGTCTCACGGTATTTAGCAAAATGAGTCTAGAGCAAACATTTTCATGGACATGAATAATCTCAAGGGCATGCCCTGAGGACACACTGTTGTCACGTGTCCTTCATGTTGCGACAGTTATGTTCACGCAACTGAAAGTAAAAATCAAATGTCATATTTGTAGTCTCCTTCAGCTAATCCTGTCCTAATTACATTTCAGAGGTTTGATGCTTTTATTTTAGGACATCATGCTTGTTTCTTCAAGTTTCATGGCTGGGTGATGGGTGTTTCTGAAGTCCAGGATTTGCCCAGGACATTTTTAGTCGATGGTGGCCCAAACAATAGCCACACTCATTCAGTAAAAGAAATTAGCTGTGTGAGCTAGCAATTTGGTTCATTTTCCCTTACAATTAATGTTTCGCCTTAAGTTTTACATTTTTGTGATCTTAGGTGATCTTTCTATCAGTGAAGGTGTTTTATGTCCTATAAAACACTGAACAATGCCGTTCTTTATGAGAGAGTGGCTTTTCACAAGTTTCAACCAAGACTCAGATCTGAAATGTCTCTCTCCTAATAATCACTGTCATATTCAGCTTCATGTGTTTTTGTGGCACTCGGTTTTCCAGCTGTCTTGCACTGTATTTTGCAGTAGAGACAAATGTAATCAACTTTTGGTTTGACTGAGTAGTTCAATCAAGGTTGACCATATGCCAGACGTGACCCTGGTCAAACCAGTTTTTGTACATTCTTGTGAGGTTAGTGCACAACTCATTTGCCAGTCAAATACTTTTGGTAAGGTTTATGACATGCAGGAAACTCAATCTAAACATACTGAACACAAGTCAGCTCTGATCAGATTCAGCTTTTTTAAGTATTACAGCAAAAAGAAACACACAGCACAATAACTCAAACACAAACCTAAATATGCTGAGAGGTGTTGCATCCAAATTCACAGAGACTTTTTGTTTATGCTTCTAAGTTGGTTTGCTATTTCATAATTTAGCCTTTGATTGTACTGGACAAAAGTCCTGCCTGGAAGGCTCAGTTTATGAAAAAAAAAAACAAAAACAAAACAACACACTGAAGTAAGCAGGTACCTCTGTCCTGGTCTTCAGTAGAAGAAGGTCTTGTATCAAAGTCTGTTTGTTATCACAGTCCACTAACGTTGACCTTCATGGTCGCAGTGAGGGCTTCCTGTATGTTAATGTGAGGTTATAGCTTGGCATTGCAGAGATGACTAGTTAAGGTCAGGGTAATACTGGGTTAAGGTTAAGCTTACACTAAAGATGGCAGCTTGGGGTGAAATGCCTGGTTCATGCCATATGGGATAGAAGGTAGAGATGGGAAAGACTCCCATGTTTACGACTTTCAAGCGTTCAAATCACCAGACAACTCAACATGGCTGTCTGATTCCAAAAATGGTCATGTGAGGGTTAAAAATACTGATGATTGACAATATAGCATACCATTAATTAATTTAACTACCTTGACTAACCAACTTTTGCTGATATGAGGCACTAAGGCTGTTAAAAGAGATGAGAAATATACTACTTGTATATTTAATTCAACATTAACATATCTTTTCAAGGATCTACATACCTATACATGACTAAATAAACAGAAAGAATAATGTCCTATTCTGTGCTGTTTAATCAATTGCTCGCATCAGCTTGACCTACATTTCATTTTTGATCAATGAAAATTACATTATGTGTGCAGTTTCCAAATTTCAATGTCCAAGACAAACAGGAGAAATTTCAGTCAAATATTATAAATGATTGTGACTAATGAAGACAGCAATTCTGAAATTGGTCCAGTGTTGAGAGTGAGCAATGTAGCCAGCAGTCGCAATGTTGCAATGGCTGCAATGGCTGCAATGTAATCCCTCTGGGCGCTTACACACCGTATGTCCACTAAGAAGTGTTTGTTTTTGACACTGACAGGCTCAGGTTGTTATTCTAAGTGTCTGACAACTGTCAATACAAAACTACACGTGTTAATGAAAAGACAAAGTTTGATATTCAACCATAAACTTACGTCCTCTATCCTAAATAATTGTTCCACTACCCCAACTCTTCAAAACAAAATCCAAACAACATGTGACCTTGGTAGTTTTCTCATAAGAATATTGGCAACAGTTTTTTTTATGGGCAGCAGTATTTTTATGGCATGTATAAATTTTTATAATCTGTACATAACGTACATATACATAGTTGATTTTCTATCCTATATCCTGTATACTTTTATTTTGACCCTTCTATGCCACAGTTTTTGCATTTTGTAATACTTGCTGGCTGTAACAACTTAATTTCCCCAGTGTGGGATCAATAAATTCTTATCTTACCTTATTTTAAAATAATATATAAAAAAAAAAAAAAAAAGAAAATTCACATTTTGCCTGAGTAATCAGGATTCAAAACGCCACAAAACGTCATTGGCATACATTCAGATTAGCCCAGTGGTTCTCAAAGTGAGGGGCGCGCCCCCTGGGGGGGCGGTTGACCTGGGGAAAAATATGGAATGAAACTGCGTTGATTGAATATGGTCAATGTAAGGAAAATAAACACAAGATTTAACCTTTTTTTACACTAAAATTCAACTTGAATCATTTTATTAGTTAGGGGCGTGGACCTTTTTCTGCTGCTGAAGGGGTATTTCCGAAAAAACGGAGCTATTTACCTGAAATACAGGCTGTATTTAGCCGCTAGCAAGTGTCCACGACACAAACTATCACCACACAAACTCTGTGTACTGTGAGCCTGACGTTTTTAACGTTTTCTAACGTTATTTGGTGGCTTTGATGTGAAATGCAGGGGTTATCAGTGTCATCATAATCTGGCAGCGACTGAGAGATAAAATCCTACATCACAGCTAAACTCCTCGGAACAACCTGTAGGACCAACTTATCTGACTGGAAAACCAAAAGTTGTCAACGGCTGACTGGCAGTTTTACTCACCGCCTCCTAAGCCCAGCAGCCGGCAAATATCTCTGGTGAACTTCATCAGTTTTTAGCATCGGTCCACTCTCTAAATAGAGGTATAACTGTCCCACCGGACAAGACGGCTGGCTTTCAGTCCGTAATTCGCGCTGACACCTCGCCGGTAAAGACACCGGTTGATGTGAAATTTCGCCCGTTGAACGTCCTCCGCCCGTCCAGTCACTACCGTCGCTCTGCCGCTGTCAACATAAACACGACATCCGGCTATTTTCAACAATAAAAGAATGACAGGCAGAAATTGAAGACGACTTCCGATCCGAACCGTCAAAATAAAATCATAAAAGGATTGAAGTCAGTCATCTGGTCCTAACGGGCAATGGTTCAACCATACTTGATTTAGGATTTCAGGAATAAATGCGGTTCTAAACATGATTCCGAATAATAGTTCTGTTTTCTAAATTAAACACTATCTTGTTCTGTTCTTCTGTTCTTCTGTTGTGCCTTCCATTGACTATTTTTTTGTACTGCAGTTTTATTTATTTATTTATTTATTTATTTATTTATTTATTTATTAAATTTGCTCAATTTATGAGGCCACTGCACTGTTACTGCACTGAAACTATATTCTAGTCCTCATTTGGTCTACTAGTATTTGTATTTTATTTTTGTTTTATTTATATTCTCTTTATTTATGTTTTTCGTGGCTAACAGTTTTATGGATCCTGTAGTTTGCAAAAATTTCATAGAAAGGAGCTTTTATGAAACTAAAATTTCTTTGCAAGATTCTGGATAAAACTGAGTAATAAGCTATGGTATGAACTGGCATCTATAGTGCCAATTAATGAATTTCAATTAAATTGAAATTAATTAGCCAGAGCTGAGGAAGGTCAAATATGATTAACTGTGTCTCCAGGCAATCATACAATACAGCAAACAACTGAAACTTTCCAACAATTATTTGTTCATTTATTTTTCAAGCAATATCTTTTAGAAATCCACAATGTTTGTAGGCTCAACACAACTGTTTCAGAACTTTGCCTCTATTTTTCCCATAAGGGACAAATCGACCAGGCTAAGAAATGAGAAACATTCTGAGAACAACAGCCTGTAAGCCATCTGGTATTTCCTGACAAGGTGACCTACTTAAAGCTGGAAAGCAGTGGTCTCTGGTCTGGATGGAATGAATATTTGTGGTTATAGATAAGACCATCATGAATTGCAGGAAATGGCACAAGGAGTGTAGACTGCATCGTTCTCCACTGGGTGGTAATACTGCACTTTCTGTCACAGTATAGTGAGGAGGTTTAACATAGAGGCTACTTTTTTATGACCTGTTAAAAATTATATCCACATTAGAACATTTAGTTCTGTATTATATTATACTGAAATACTGCAGTTGTGTTTTTTGGTGGCCCTGTTTTTCTTTTTTCCTATGAATATGTAACAATCACAGAGAAGACAGGACAAATAAGCGTGCATACTCTCACGTTGTTTCAGCCTGGTAGTATCAGATGGTTTTGTGTATGGGTGGGGGCATGACGGAGTATGCAAAGTGTGCATTTCTGCAAACCTGGTACCTAAACATCTTGTTTTCTCAAGGCAAAAGCTAGTTTGGTCCAACACATACAACTGCATTAAAAATCAACTTCTACATGTTGAACGCATTTGTGTTTAACATAGTTCTAGATGTAAAATTTAAAACTAAACCTGTGTAATGTTGAGTCTGACATATCAGGCACTCCATGGTGTCTGCAAGTATCAGCAATACCAAGCAAAACAAGCTGATACTGCTGAGAGGTGAAAACTTTGTCAGTCCACCACTGTGTTGTAAATCATATAAGATATGAAAGACGTGATAGTGAAGCACCATAGAGAATGAAATTACTGATTTATCAGGTACATCATGAATTTTAAAGTTCATCAAAATGCAAAAAGAACTGTAAATCTGCAAATCTACAAAACTGTTTAGAATCTAGTCAGAAACTGGGCTTGATGACTTAAACTGGTTGTAGCTGTACAGTGTCCCATCATATTAGTGTCATGCATACAAATGATATCTTATGAGGTGGCTCTCAATAATTTCTCTAAAAGGCCTCCATGCACTTTGCATGATTGATGAGACTATTATATATGAGGCTTGCAGCACCATTTTAATTACACTTTTTATTTTTTGGAATGCTTAATGGAAGAGGTAAGAAAGTAACTGTAACAAAGAAAGTAATTTGTAACAATAAATCATTGTATCCTGGACATAATATATATATAAACATGTGGTTAGGAGAGAAATAAATATCTTAATATGATTAAGATTAAAAAAGAAAAGGAGGAGCAAACTAATATTTACAATTTCTTGATTTAGAGTAAAATCATGCAGTTTCTATAGATATGTGCATCGTATGTATATGAACTGTGAGTTACTTTTGCAAATAGTTATTTAATAATGATTTAGTTTTTAAAGAACTGAAAATTAAAGAGGAAAAAATGGTTATAAAGAGAGAAACATTTGATGCTAATGCTAAACATTTGGATCGACTGTGCTTTAATACCTTAATTCTTTTGATTTTCATGTGTTTTCCTTGAAGATAAAAAAAAAAAATAAATAAAATACACTTGTCTGCAGTGTGTTGGCACAAATATCCGTCCAATCCATCTCACTGTAATACTGATAGACAGCAAGGTAAACCAATCAGAGAACGCTGTCTCCTGCATCTGAACCAATCATGTGTCGTAAGAGCTTCATTGGGCGGGGACATAGCGGAAGCGACGATCTGGCTCAGCAGCCATTGATGCGCTTCGTCTCGAAGAGGACAAACCGAGATAAATTCTTTCATATTTGCGGTTTTCTGCGGACTGAAGCCATGGTGTCTCACTCTCTGGCCCTGCCGATGATCTGCTTCACCACGTTATGGGGGCTGGTGGGGGTCGTGGCTCCATTTTTAGTGCCCAAGGGACCCAACCGGGGGTAGGTGGTCTAGCTGCCGTTAATTGGCTGCAATTAACGGCGACTATTTAGCGTTTCTTTTCATTTTATACGCAAACATATCAATCCAGATATTAGGCTATGTGTTATTATTAAAATTCAGTGTTTATTCCGCACTCAGATGCGTAGTATCTGTATAAATATACGAGCGTGCTGCTGCTCATATGATGGAGGCCCATCCATCCATCCCTCCATCCATCCATCTGCACTAAGGTTAAAGGGTCAATTCAATAAAAAATAAGCATAAAAACATAATTTGGCTGTGAAATTTGAAGATGTGTTAAGTTTCAATCTTGAAAAAAGCTTGAATTATGTGCGTTGTACATGAGAACATAAAAAAGCCATTACAGTGTTTCAGAAGCTGTCATCAAGCTACAAACTAAACAGTGAATTTAATTCATTATTTTATCAGAAATGTTTTTATGTTACTCAAGTAGACCAATTTTGACATCATGGGGAAGTTCTTAGACTGTCAGACACTCCATGTGATGGATTATACTAAGATATATTGTATATTTTGCCTCACTGTATTTATCTTACTGACTGTTGCCTCATTTATTTAAGATAAGATTAAGCTTTATTGATCTCATGCCGGGGAAATTAAATTGTTACAGCCAGCAAAGTATTAAAAGATAGGTAGAAGCATTGGCATAGAAAGATCAAGATAAAAAAAAATGTATATGTACATTATGTACAAGATTGTATTTGGTTGTTGAATAAGTTGACCTGCACTGTATGGTGTCCAGGCCGTGTGGGCGTACAAGACACTAGACAACAACAACAACAACAACCAGGATGGCCACATGACAGTTCCTGATAAATCACAAGTTCCACAAATTTGGAGAGAGATCGTTTCAAAACATTTCGTTTCCACGGCAGAAACATCTTATTGTGTTGGATGCAGTCACTCAGCGTGTTCCCAAAACAAGTCAGGCTTCAACAGATGATTCCTGCAGTCGCTGTACATGAAGCAGTGGAGCAAAAAATGAAGTCCATCCTCAATAACGCCAAGGTCACAAAAAGGCCCAGGGATGCTTACTTCATATCTGCAAACCCCACTTTCAGGCTGCACGGTCGCAGTTCGTAACGAGCACACGGGGACCTCTGCCCTCACTGTAAATTAAATATTATGTGTCGTGATCTGCTTTGATTTGAACACAGTTTCTGAGCATTGGCTTATTCCACATCTTTATCCATCGTTCCGTATGGATCTTACCTTTGGTAGTTTTTGTCTGACTGCATGCAAATGGGGGCGGCACAGTGGCGCAGCAGGTAGTTCGCATGCCTCACAGCAAGAAGGTCGCCGGTTCGATCCCCAGGTCGGGCAGGGCTTTTCTGTGTGAAGCTTGCATGTTCTTCCTGTGCATGTGTGGGTTCTCTCCGGGCACTCCAAAACATTCTCATTAGGTTAAGTGGTAACTCTAAATGTCCATATATGTCCGTATATGTTGCCCTGCGATCGGCTGGTGACTGACGTACCCCACCACTCGCCCTTTGACAGCTGGGACCCCCCGCAACCATGAAAATATAGATAATGATTCCTGAAAATATGATCTAAATCAGAGGAAATACTGACCAAGTCTAACTGTAGAGCAAGTCTAACTGTGTGCTGTATCTCAGCTAAAGATCTTTTTCGGTCAGCTTTTCCTCTGACAGCTGAACAAGCACAATAGGAGCATCACAATAACTGTGAAGATCCTCACAGTTATTGTGATGACTCAAGAATCTGTCAAGAGATCAAACAGACTGACAAAAGTGTCATATTTTGGGCTAATGCAGCCAAGAAATTATCTGAAAAATCAAAGTACTTCATCCCATGCATGCAACAATTTCGGCCAAAATCCCTGACAGCCGGCACATTCATACCATCTCATACCATCTTGACACACCGAGATTACATTACTACATCTTCAAATATCACAGTAGTATTTATGGAAATATTCCAGATCAAAAGGTAAAAATAACTGTACAACCCTCTGATCTTCGAAACAGGCTGTGTTAAGTGAATATTTAAAGCCATGTTGAACTACTTATGCTCTCAGTGTGAAAATGTCGCTGTTGTTGCATGGAGATATGATCAACATTCATATTGAGTGATGTATACCAGAGTGTGGACAGAGCTGCATAAATCTAACTCCCTCTCTGGTTTCCTCTGACAGTGTGATTGTCACCAGCCTCATCCTCACCGCGGTCTGCTGTTACTTGTTGTAAGTACAAACCCTCCTCCGCCCCCTCCTCCTCCTCCTCCTCCTCCTCCTCCGCCTCCTCTTTGGTGTGAAGCTGCTGTCATCTTTACATGTTGATGTTGTTGTGCTGTTTTGCCTGCTGCTCTGATTACACCCACATGATTAAACTTGAAGACATCGAAAATGTTTCCTCTAACCTGTATCAGTGACCGTTTAGAGTAGTCTTACATGAAAAGCAGTTTGGTTTTTCCGCTGCTCTCGTATGAAAAGGCTTCTGGCGAGGCTGTTGCACATATGGAGTGAAGTCAGCGTTTAACCTCAGAAAACAATTAGGATGTTGCTTTTGCAAGAGAACATGCTGCAGGAGGAGGAGGAGGAGGATGAGACGGGGGAGTTACTCCAGTAATTAACATCGCAAAGGAGCTGCAAGAATTCAAACAGGGCATGCATAAGGCTCTTGCCAAATACCAAGTGGATTGAACAAGAGGCATGAAGGAGAGTCTAAATGCACTGAAACAAGATATTATTCAGAGGCTTACTGAGACTGTAACAGCCTTACAAGCTCAAGGCCAGTCTATCAGCCAAGCAAAAGGAGTCGAGTATCAGAATTCAAGACCGGTCTGTGGCTCTAATGCTGCTGCTGAAACAGCCTTCCAGAGGAGGTGACAGATCTCGACGGCAGAGGCAAGGTGAAGCGTCGGAGGATGCACAGGGCATTTTTATGACTGTGTGGTGAAAAAACTATTAAACACTAAGCTTTTACTTCAAATACACAAGCGCCTGATCAGAACACACCACAGGCGTCTGTAGACATGAATTTTCTTGAGCGTGATTTCAAAGAAATTGTCCAAAAATAACCTGGAAAAAAGATGTGTGACATTTTTTGCATGCATGACTGTGCAGAAGAGGTGATGAGAAGGAGAGGAGAAGCATTATCATTTCCACCACTAGAGGGAGCTGCAGCTCTTTCAGGGGGTGACTATGGTGTCCCCGGACCATCAAACAAAAACCACAGAGAAAGTAGATTTTCAAATGTTAAAAGTTTTATCGTAAGTTGGAAAATGATGTACTTGGATGAGTTGGAGGAAGCAGAGGGATGAAGAAGACATCCATAATGTTGAGGAAAACATTGATTTATTGTGCAGCATGCATGTCATTTTAAGGATGACTGTCGTGTTAGCATTTAGCCCGTTAGCATATGGCACCGTACCATCAGATTATCCTCCATTCACAAACAAGCCATAACGTGGAAGCTGCCACGTCAGTTGCTACCAGCTACTAGCTTGAATTCAACTGCTAAAATTAGCTGTATTAAATGTGACGTCATGCTCAAAGCTGAATACTCAACGCAGTCTCAAAGCCGAAGTACAAGGGCTCCATATATCTATGGCAAAAGCATCGCAGCAAGATGGGCAAAATCATGTGACTGCGCACATCAAAGAGGTGTCCTGCTGGTTTTCAGGACTGGATGTCCTTGTTATTCGGCCTCAATATTTTAAAACAGAGCTGTGCAGTCTGTTTAAAAGGGAAAAAGAATAATAAAAGCCATGAAATGTTTATGTCGCATTCAGTCCGGCCGTACAAACACGAATACAAACACCAGCAGACGTCACCAGTTTGGACTCTTATCAGATGCTGTGACACAGTGAGCCGTTATCAGCACAACTGCCTCATAGTGATTCAGTGCTTATAGTGTTATCACGTGTGTTGCCTCTGAAGGACTCAACAGGACTGAACTTCACCTGAAAAGCACATCTCAGCTGGAAAGGTCCTTCAGTGCTTTCTTTCTGACCTTCAGCATGGGGTTCCTTGTTCCTTTTAGAGCAGCTCACCATTCAACATCTGCCATCGCATAATTACGTAGTGTATGTGCCGTCAGATTACCTCAGCACGGCGGCTGCCTTTTCTGAAGTCCTTATGAATTCTCCTTCACGCCTTTCCTTGACCTCATGATGTTTTCCATGGAGGTCCAGGAGAAGTGTTTAGGAAAAGACATGGGATGTAACTTGTTTTTACTTTTTGCCTGCAGCCATAGATTCACTCCAGCTGGCCTAAGAGAGAGGAAGCTCACGGTCATCTTTTCACTTCTGCTCATTCAAATACAGAAACGTTAGAATATCATTGCATTCCTGTGAAACCAGTTGGGCCAGTGGGCTTTAAAACAGCTACTTAAGGCTGCAAAACAGCTTCATGTAAACCGTTTGAATGATGTCCCATTGTGTGAGAGTTCACCGTGTTGACAGCCAGGTCATAAAGAAACATGGCTGCATCGAGGTCAGCCTGCAGGTTCAGCTCATTAGTATCTTTGCAAGGCAGGAGACGATCGTGTTGGATTAACAGGGAGATAAAATAATGCTCGCATTCATTCAGACCTCCTAGCAGCTGCTTTGAGGTTTGGTTCAAACTGGGCTTGTTTGAAAGTTGGAAGTTGGCAGTGTCTCCCGTGTCCTTGGCCTCTTTGGACTTGTTGCAAAGCTGTTTCCTGCAGTTAGCTCTTGCTTGCTATCTTTACAGTAATGGTGCTGCAGCAAGTCCCAGGCCGTAAAACAGCAGAACTTTCCACGAGTGTATAAATTATAGATTGTGCTCTCTCTCTCTCTCTCTCTCTCTCTCTCTCTCTCTCTCTCTCTCTCTCTCTCTCTCTCTCTCTTTCCTCAGTTGGTTGATAGCCATTCTGGCCCAAACCAACCCTCTGTTCGGCCCTCAGCTGAAGAATGAAACTATATGGTATCTGCGCTACTTCTGGGAGTAAACAAGGTGAGTTTGCAAGGAGAACACTTAAAGGCACAACCTGTGGTCTAAATCTATAGAACAGTGGCTGGAATCCCCTCCGTTATCACTGTTTGGCAAGCGCTGCTGAAAACTACCAGAGATAACTGCTGAAAAAAACAAAACAATCTGGGGAACTTTCCAAACACGTAAAGATTGAATAGAACACTTTCTGTAATATCAGGTCTCTAACATACAAGCAGACACTATAATGTGTGTCACGGTGGTACAGTGGCAACACTGTCGCCTCACAGCTAGAAGGTCCCTGGTTCGACTCCCACCTGCTGCCCCTTATCTCAAGGAAAGGGGCCTTTCTGTGTGGAGTTTGCATGATCTCCCCGTGTTCACCTGGGGGATCCTCCATAAAATGAAACCCCCCTCTAAAAAACATGCATGCATGCATCACCTGAGACTAGAAACTGGGTCCCCGGGCACCACCTGGTCTGCTGCGGAGGGGTCAAAAGCAGAGGAAGAATTTCACCAATGCATGGCGTGTGTGTGGCTGTGTTGTGTCTGACAAATAAAGGGATGTCTTTCTTTCTTCTTTCTTTCTTTACTGGCATCCGAACACGACCATCGAATGGTACTGCTGAGTTGTAGTCTGTGTTAAAGTGCTGGGTTTGACTTGGCGTAAATCTCCAGGAGCCAGTAATTTCAAAAATGTATTGTAAAAATGTAAAAGTTATAACATCCGCCCACCACCTTAGAGCTTTCGCTGAGGACATCGTCAATAAAAGTAAAGGAAATCTGAAACTTTCAAACCATTACAACATTACAAGTTGTCAGATTTTCATACTGTTATATGTATTGGAGTATTGTGCTGTATCACAATACATATCTTCATTTTGCTTATTTCTTCGGCTCTTGCACGATTCAGAAACCTCCACTAAAGTAAGTTTATACAAACGGAGTCGCACTCAACAAAGATAAACCTCATGTGCTTACAAATGACCTCTGCCGGAAACCTCAATGTAATGCAATCAAAAGCAGGCCTGCACTTTGAATTTGGATGAATGGAGTGTACCATCTATGAATTCAACTCTTCAGCTGTGCGTCTGTGGAGACCTTGTGGAACATTTCACCATGTGTCTGGATGAATGTGTATATATATATATATATATATATATATATATATATATATATATATATATATATGAGTATTTGATTTGGCCTTTAAGATGAGCGTCTGACTAAATGAATGCTTATTGCTGTTTCGCTGCAGGTCGATGGAGTGAGAAGAAGCACAGAGAGATTTGAAAGAAAATGAGAACATTAGACTTTTGTATATTTTCTTTTCTGCTAGCTTCTTTGTGCCAACAGTTTCTGATCCTTCAGGCTGCGCGCTGTGCTTGGATGTTTGCAAATTAAAAACCGCTTCATCTCTCTCTCTCGGAACGCAGTGGAAAAAGATCCCTGCCACTAAACTGCCTACAGTGACAGAAGTGGCATTCAGGCGTGACTATTTATCAGCTGCACGAAATAAATGAGCTGGGTTGAAAAATGGCACTCGGATGATTTTTTTCAAAGGCGTGTTTGCTTTGAGCCTCTCGTGCTTTTGCGCCTCGCGGTACTTTAAATTACCGAGCTATTGCACATCTTGCTTTGACCCCGCTGATTGTTAGCACGGTTCACGATTCAGGAAATTTACTGCAACTAGCTGACATCTGTTCTTCCCTCTGTTTCAGGACTGTGTGGCGTCATGTCCTCTCATCATTCCCTCCCCGTGGCTGGCTGGACTTTATTTCAATGTAACTGTTAAACATTCCCACACGTACTAGACACAATCTGCAGAATTGATGGAACAACTGAAAAGTCAGTGTCAGTTTTCTCTGGAAATATTTACAATACTGTACAGTACCTGGAATTTGAGATTCAGTTTATTAAGACACAGTGTACACAGTCTGAGGTTGTGACCAATTGATGGCAGGATTCATGAACAAATCAGTGTTTTTTATT
Source organism: Chaetodon trifascialis (assembly GCF_039877785.1). NCBI lineage: Eukaryota > Metazoa > Chordata > Actinopteri > Chaetodontiformes > Chaetodontidae > Chaetodon > Chaetodon trifascialis. The sequence continues at coordinate 9,967,086 of NC_092057.1, forward strand.
TTTATTTTTTACTGATAAGAATGATTTCCAGTGACATCATCTGTTAGACATTAATCCTCCATCGCTGAAATGTGCGGTCCTTAAATACTTTTTAATTTTTTGTTTGTTTACATTTTTTGGTTTTGCTTGCCATCAGGGAATGTGAATTTCTAAATGTTTGTATTTATTTGGCCTGCGGGCACTGATGTAAGCGCATTGTAATTACCTCAGCGTCCACACAGTCTTGTTATATAACTGTTATTATCTGTGATGTAATGTGTGTGTGTGCGTGTGTGTGTGTGTGTGTGTGTGTGTGTGTGTGAGAGAGCAGAGTTCATTACTGTGAGTGCTTGGACTGTAGCCATGAGAATCTCCCAAAACCATAAAAGTGAAGAGCGATTCCCTCCCACTTCAGACCACTTCAGCATGAAACCCCCTCCCACATTCCCCTCACGCTCTACACCGTGGAGGTCCTCGTTGCCATGGTGATCTCATCGCCCAATTCAGTCCCTCTCCACTCGACCCCTTTTGATGAAATCTTGCCCGTTCTCGCCTGCTTGTGTACAGATGTACTGTACGGACATGTTTTCGCATTGAAGCTGTCGGTCGCTGCCCATAGATTTGATGATAATAACTTAAAATTGAGCCACCAAAAAAGACTTTTTCAAACACTTTTTATCTTTATTATCAACCTTTGAAACAGCAGTTACACCGAATTCCTGCATTTAAACTTCAGCTAGTTAATTGTTTCAGGGTTCGGGGCTCTGAAAGGCAGAGCGATCCCTCACATCTTTTCAGGAGCAGATGGAAAAAGTGCATTTAACAAAAGAACCTGTTATTTCATTGCACATTTCCCAGACTTTCAGTGGCTGTAACGTGTTAAAAACCCCATAAGGAATCATATGGGTGATGCGATGGATGCCTCTGACTGGCTGATGTAGCATGTTAAATCAAAAGCTAACTGTATCAGATCACAGTGTGGCAAACCTTAGCTGTTTATAGGGCTGCGTAATGAGTTGTTATCTGCAGTTAGAAGTGCAGTTAAGTCATACATCAAGTGCTCAACATGAGAATAGTTAAACAGAACATGAGTTTAAATGAAAAACATTTAAATAAATAAAGTATGTACGTAATATAAACTCATAAGAAATAAGAAAAATCTGTGAACGTGCAATCGAAGTACACATACGCTAGATTAAAGCAAGGCTGAAAAGCTGCATTTTAAGTTTGCTTTTAAAGAGATCCACACTCTGCCCTCCTCATACGGGCTAAAAGCTAAAAAGACATCTACCAGAGGACCTGATCTTAAAACCATGTGAGACAAGCAGTCAGGAGCCAGACCATGCAGTGATTTGTAGACGAATTAAAGAATCTTAAAGTCGCTTCTAAAACTTATAGTTTAAATGCAGGAAATGATAAAAATGTTGTTTTAAAATCCCCAAAATGCTGTAATTTAGCACTCATGAAAACAAGAGGAGTCAACATGTAGAGCATGTGCTACTGTACTAAGAGCAGCGCCCTGTGTGCCACAGAGTGCACACGTTCATCCGTACACATGCGTTTGAGTGCGGAGCAAGCGATTGTGCGTTCACTCTCCCACTAACTGGAAAAGTCAGTCGACAATCAAACATCAGCATTTCTTGCCTGGCGTTGATTCGCTGGTCTCTGAGCAGTATCAGCCGGCTCAGATCAGTCAGTGGGCTGGTGATGTGCTTCATAGCTGAACATCACCCGATGCGGTTTTCAAGGTCAGAGGACGCCGCCGACATCGCCAAACATTGTGGTTGTTCTTGGCTGCATACTGTATGTGCATCTGTGGAACAGCAGATATTCTGCTCCAGCCTGTTTTATCATCTTCATCTTTTTTTGGCTTTTCGCTTTGAAGAAAATGCCGCTGCGACACATCTGCCTCCTCCCAATGCTTTAAGAGTCAGAGCTGCCAGCCACCACCACAACTACGTGTCTCCCTTCCACTTCCTGAGAACCCCTCCCTCCTTAACTACGTCCCTCCCTGCCCTCCTCTCTAAAACCACTTTGCTTCAGCCAAAAAGAATCAAAATCAATATACAGCTACTTTTTAGAAAGACCAAATTGTGTTGTATCTTTTCCTCCAGCCCTCTTCGGTAGTTGTGGTGATGGCATGCATCTAAAAGTGGATACACAGCAGTGTGCTGTACAGTCCGTTACCCAAGTGGGGGCCCGTGTGTGATCACACCCAACAGACTAAGGCTTTCCGTGCCAGAATGCTGGTATTTAGTTTCACTCTGCACTTCCAAGTCAACCGGAGCTTGTAAACAAAAGTCACGTGGACTCACAAGTAGCTCAGTTATTGGACAGACTTTTGGTCACCTGTCAACCTGCCAAGTTAGCGATGTTGGCGCTGGTGGAGACAGGTCCACTAAACTCAGCTGTGTGTTGAGGTCTCTGGTGTTCAAACCAGTTGGGAACACATGAAGAAAAAGTGAATATGAGCATCATTCCAGACTGCGGTTTGCTTTCACTTGATTTTCTTCTGTCAGGCTTTCCAGCCATTAACTGCTGGCTATCACATGTACCCATAAACCCTTGTGTTTTGGGTTTGTTTCTGTAGTCAGTTTGGATTACATCCCCAATCCCACTCATAATGAGACGTGCTACAGTTATCTTGCGAAAGGACAGTCACATTTTCAAAGTCAGTGAATCATCAGACAACAAATGGCATTGTTCTCACCCGGCGAACAAACTGAACTAAAGAAGGGAACGTTTGGCACTTCAGATAAACTCTTCCAGACACACCGGCTGTGAACTGGCCCTAAATATGTCAAATTGTTTTTTTCTTTTCCTTTTCTTTTGAATCTGTTCAGTTCTTTTGATAACTGGCTGCTGTCTATCTGTGAAATATTCCTGGCAACCTCGATGGAGATGGGTTTTTGTAGTGTGTGGATAGTCACCATGGTTACAAAAATCTACTAAATGGCGCATCTGATTTTTGGTGGAGATGAGATCCTATATGTGACCTTGTGTTAGTGTGTAAGTAAATGCTTCTATGTGAGTGACGTACCTGAATCGCCCAATAAAAAGATATATGTCTAATACAACCCGGTTGCTCTGTTGACATTATTAACATTCCTCCAGAGCAGGCTGGAACACATGATTTGACTGTGAATGAAACACAAGGACACGCTTAAGTGAGCTGGAGTCTTAGCATAACTTCACAAATACCTGCACTTAACTGCTTATACAACTTCATCTTATCTCACAAGGACGCAGTAACACACAAACGCACAGAAGAGAAACATGGATATGATGTATGTCGACCTTCGTGATCTCGTCTCATTCGCTGCGAGTGGGAGGGGGCCCCTGTTGTGCACTGAGGCAGTTTGTTCAAGTTACCTTGGTAATCAAGGACATGGTTGGCTCTCACACTAGATTCTCACAATGTCGCACGCATGCATGACTCACAGAATTGTTTCAGTCATCTATCAGGTGGAGGCAGTTTGCTGGAAGAGCCTGGAAACACTTTACAACAAGGACCTCAAAAGGCCCCACTGCACAAGGGACAATTGAACATTTTTGACTATTCAAACACGACCTCAGGAATGAGCTCCAGGAAGGTATTCCATCAATAGACTGACTGTTTGATATGAAAACCAGAGGAGCTGCAAAGTGAGACCAAGGTACATTTGCATTAAACTGATTCTGGTGTAGGTGGACTGAAGCTGTGTTTTTGTGGTAAGACAAAACAAGTATTTGTTTTTTGGGTTTTTTTTTTTTTTGCGAAGGCTGAAAAGGCTCGAAAACAGAATGCTCACTGTCATATAACACAACGTCCTCACTGAGACTTTTTAAATGAAAAATGGATTTGCACACTGTTGATGAACATTTTCTGGTTGCAAATTCGCAATTACAGTTCCACCACAGGGTCTATACAGTAGGCTCCTCTGTGCTATCGATGGCTAGCGCTAACCTAGCTGTATCTTATGTTTAACAAGGATGTACAGATGCGTTGATGCAAAGCACCTGAAACCGGCACAGATCATTTTGCCAAGTTGCAAAACTGCAGCTTCGGACGAGTTCCAGTCCATCCGGCGCCACCTACAGGCAGACAAAGTAACAGGCAAAATTAAGACCTATGGGGTAGAGATGCAGATGTGCACCAGCTACAGGCAAAGAAAACACCAGCTGATTTGGGTTAAACAGTGGGGGGCAAAAACTGTAGGTAGGGTTCTTTACAGCATAAGTATTGACAGTCCTGTTCTCTGGTGTGCCTTTTTTGTTTTGATAGCCATGTCAATGAAGGACACAGCTCAGTGTGGGCTAAGCTCTGACTTGTCACACAGTGTGTAGCTGTGTTGGTGAAAGACACTGATTAAAAACTTGTCGGGACGTGACCAGACAATGGAATTCATCAGCCTATGGCAATTTAATCACTGTGTTTGTTCCTGCTTTGCATAAAATTCAATGCTCCCATAGATTTTGCCAGTGGCTGCTGCCAGTTTGACATGTGTGCCACCTGTAGGCAGTGAATGTAAGTACCTGCGTCTTTTGAGCTGCTCATTGGATGGTTGATAGCCTCAGAAACCTCCCTCCCCAACACCTTTGTGATGTTGGATTAGTGGGCCTGTGTCCAACCTTTTCTGTAATTTTTCCAAAATCAGTGATCCAATGTTCACATCCCCTTCATACAGTGATGAGAAAGGAGAAGGGAATTTCACTTCCTAGCTCTCATTTTTTCCTTCATTGCAAAGCTGTTTCTGACACTTTTCATGTGAACAACCAAGCACTGTGCCGTTATCTCCATGTTTAAATGACTGTCATGTCAGAACAGCTATTAACACTTTTGATTTACAACATGGTCGGACAATGTGAGCTGACCGAGCATAACTCAACACTTAGACGTGTACTTCTTAAAATATATTTATTCCTGCTATTTGTTTTCGACATTCTGTATGTTATACTGCATATTAAACCTGTAAAACCAATGCTGTAAATATAACTGTGTGTCCTTTATCCACCAGGACTGCACCTGCACACTTCATTATAAAGATTTATACAGTTACTGCAAGTTGCCATTGGGCGTTTTGGCCACGAGCTGAAACTGTGCTGCATCAATCGTGTTGTAATACTGTACCCCGCCATCAGTGGCAGCACTGAGCACAAGGCTACTGAGCAGAGGAAGAAATGATGCGCCATCTTGAATTTTTACACGGTTGTTTTGACTTCAACCAAAATCCCCCTCACTCCATCAGAGTAAGGTATCAGTTTACACTCGCTTATCTCTCTTAAGAAATTGCAGAACTAGCATGAAGTGTCTGGATCTGTGCTAATGTTTGCTAAACACATGACCAACTATACTCATTTGCCTGACTTAAAATCCACAGGAGGATGTAATTATGATTTTAATTTGGTCTAAGCCTTAGCTGTCTGCATTGGTTCTCATGAAATTAAATTATTATTTTTTTATTTTATTTTTTTCTTCAATTAGTGCGTGTCCAGCACACACAAAAATATAAACTCTTCATGTTATCAATGTGGTAGCTTAAATGAATGTTCAAACACAGCCTGCAATCCCTGAATTAAGTTCAGAAACATCAGTATGACACATGTTAAATGTTTGCAATTATTCATATTTACTATTGCGGAAAATGTAGAAGTTACATGCCTGCAGGCTCAGCAAACAAACTGTGCTGGATTGTGGTTGTTATACAAAATGCATCTTATTTTATTACCACCTAAGAGGACAAGCATTTATCTATAATTCACAGCTGTAAATAAATGAGTAGTGGTACAGTGCTGCAGTCTCATTATGGATGCAGATTAATGAGTAAACAGCCCATAAAATCTACATGACATTTTGAAAGAAGCAGCAGTGTTTTTGTGACTGATTGACCAACAGAGTGATTAGTGTCACAACTGAGAAAGAAAGATAAGGGAGTGAGGGCACTAATGTATTCACTCTGCCTCTCCTGAAGAGCCCGCTTTCCAAAAGTGACATTATATTGTTTGGATATGATATATCCAAGCGCTGGCCTACATTTCTGTATAAACAGATGACAGCCAAATTAATACACATTATTTAAGGGCACACACACTCACACACACACACAGCCTACAGGCCTACACATATGGGCTTTAACTGACAGACACAGATAAACACAAACACCCCACAGCTTATCCTCTGTAATATTCATAAAATGTGGCTTAATGTGTTCGTGCACCATGACAACCTAGTTTTCTCCAACAGGACATTAAGATTTAACAATCCTTATACAAACAGCTATATGAGCTGGCCTAAATAACACTTGCTGTGCTACAGATGATAGACGGTTGTTACTTTTCATTACAAAGGAGCAGCTGAAAGCCTGTTAATGCATATTTTAATCTCTCCACACACTGACAAAAACAATTTGAATATATACTGTTAAGGCTAACAGACACAGGATTTTTGAGGCTAATATTTAGAAATTTAGAAATAGCCCAGTAATAAAACAAGGACTGTCACTAAAGAATATTTTCATTATCAGTTAATCTGTCTATCATTTTCTTGATTAATTGATTAGTTGTTTGGTCTTTAAAATATCAGAAAATGTTAAAAAAAAGGTTCATCACTTTTTTCCAAAGCCCATAATTGCATCCTCAGATGTCTTGTTTTATTCACAACCCAAAAATATTCAGTTTACTGTCATGGAGGACTAAAGAAACCAGAAAATATTCACGTTCGAGAAGCTGAAGTCAGAGAAGTTGGACATTTTTTCTTAATGCTTTTCATGAAACATTGACAGGATCCCTTAAATTTGGTTATTAAAGGATTCTGACTAGTTTATGTAGCTGGCCTGACATTTTGCAGTTAAGAGATGAACTTCAAAAGCATAGCGGAAAATCTAACATAATGAATCATCATAATGAATATCAACAATGAGTGGGTGACATTAATGAAATAATCTATCATGGTACTTATATTTATTATAATATTGATATATAATGAGATTTTCGGGAAAATCAATTCCTTTTGCATTGAATAATGCAAGAGTGGAATGGCTGATTTTGGTTACTGCAAATCAAACACTTGACAATTCAAAATATTTTAGCACATTGACGCAAAAAATCTGATTAAAAAATCCAAACTTCCCATAGAGCAGTCCTGCTCATTTATTTATAACGTTTTCCCAAATAAAAAATACAACCTGCGATATTTAAGTGGTACCGTAAATACTTTGATGGTTGACATCGTTGACTGATATTTATCATCATATTATCGCCCAGAGCTAATGACAACTAAACAACCACGACAGCGCAACAATGTACTGAAGGTTAAATGGGGAAAATATAAATGCAACCACTTTTTAAAAGAATCTCAACTGTCCTCACTGGACAAGTCAGCCTTATGAACATTAAATACATTTCCAACTGAACTGCAACATATCTTTGCAATTCTGTACTGCAGTTTTATTTCCAGTGTACACTCTGAAACAAATGTATTGTGATAAGATAAAATCAGATGAGACTGGCTGTCTGGATGATATATCAGATGTTCACTGATATAATATAATATATAATAAATATATTATGATTTACATTTTTTTTTTTTTTTTTTTTTTAAATCAATGAGTGTACACATCTATTACTTTTACTCATCAAAAAGTCAACCATTAAGCATCGGTCTCTGCAGAGGTGAGAGCAGTTGTTCAGCGGTTGTTCAGCGGTTGTTCAGTTGTAGTAAACCCGCTGTGGAGGCGGCCTGCCGGGGTCTGCTCCACTGTTCATGTTGGTAAGGAGGTGAATTGGTTCCAGCGGGGCTCTGCTCTGACGAGCGCAGGGGCCTGCTGGGGTCAGCAGGTTCAAAGCCTGAGTACCCCCGGTGTCCTTAAAGACGGGTCGCCTGACCCCGCCCCTCTGACGACGCTGTGTCGTAGTTACAAACCATATCCGTTTTCACTGCCTTCAATACGGATCAAGCTGTCATCAGTAAAGTAGCATGAAACCGGAAACACAGTAGTTTGGTTTTCATAATAAGTGCTACCCACAACAGCGAAAACTAACAAAACAAAATAAATTTTATGCACGCTGGAAGTTTTAACGTGCAATATAATCATATGACATCCTTCAAAAGCCCATTTGGTATTCCAATTGGCAACACTATGTTTTTGCATCCGTATGATGACAACACATTTGTTTTGACATTTGTTGAGTAAAGTCAGGTTTCAATTTTTAAAGAATTTTAAGTTTGGGTTAATTATTTATTCCTTATGGTTAAGATAACTTTTTTTGGTAATGGTTTTGTATAGTTTAATGTAAAATAAAGATCATGTTCATTCCATTTCAATCTCTATTCAAGTCATACAAATCAAATTCCCATAAACACACGAAGCCGTCCAATACCCTGTACAGTACAAACACTGGGAGTGTGCAACACGTAATTTCTAAACTGTAATGCTATCCATTTTGAATTGATAACCTTGACTATTAAAGAATATACATTACCAGAAACTATTTGATAGGTTTTTAATGTTTTTATGTGACTGATGGTTCTGGGGGATGTCAAATGTACTTCTGTGTTTCCTCTATTTTAGCACTGTAATGTTTGTGCCAATGAACACAGGTTGATTCAGGTGTGTCATTATTCTTACATGCAGTTGAACTATATGTGATGGAAGTTAGAATGTATGTATAATAAAATAAAAAATAAAAACAAGTAAAACATGTAAGAGCAAATCTGAAAGAAATAGATTAATATGGAACTGAAATATACTTCTAAAACAGTTAATCATTCACTGCAATGTACTGTATAATTGGTGTAAATCTCACAAATTCTAAATTAAAAAAAGTTTGATTGCTTACTTGAACATTTAAATGTATTTATTTTATTTCTTTTTCTTTTTTTCTTTTTTTTTTACAAAATTACCTAAACATTTCCAAAAGCAGTCATTTCAAACAAACAGCTATACTTAAGAAATGTCATTCTCAGAAAAAAAAGAAAAAAAGAAGAAGTGATATTACAGTCCAATTTAAATCTACAAGTCTGATTTAAAATTGCTAATTCAAATTTGGAACCACATTCCTGAACGCGACCTTTATTTTGAAATCCCCGGCCAGAAGCGTGACACGATAATATCGAGATATTGACAGTCGGTCTCCGGGATTATTCGTGAACTCAAGTGCCCCCCAAACCGCCGAAGAGAGCTACAACTGTTTTAACAGCTGACACACTTCCCATTTCGATCAGGTCAGTCGCTCACAACTCATTTCTCTGTCTCTGCGCTCCGATGAACCCTGAAATACACAGCTAACCCCCGCGTAAACAACAACAACAACAACAACCACCACCACCACCACCACCACCACCACACTGGTTCAAAAGAACAACAACAACAAAGAGGAGCCGTAGCCTGTGCGACACCTCCAGCCGCGCGGATCCACGCCCTCCATCTCTCTCTTCATGTCTGTGTCTCCCTCTGTCCAAAAAAAGTGATTTGAAACCGCGGAGCTGGTTCAGAAAGTGTCCTCCTGGGTGTCTGCTAACCCCGCGGACGACTCCATAAAAGACCCACAGAGGCTGCTCCCGTGCAAACCCGTAAAACTTCATCAATAAAGGAACTAGCTTCAGGGGGGAGATGACTGGTTTCATTCTCCCACCCGCTCTTCTACTAAACGATAGGCTTCTACACCAATGGAGGGAAAGGAGAGATACAAGGAGGAGGAGGAGGTGTGGGAGGAGGCGAGGGGGTGTTTAACAGTCCTACAACCATATTTTCTGTCCCGTTTATCCGCCATGTAAGCCAGTTCGCCACTACTGTAAACTAACTTCCTGCATGTGGCCGTAGGTGAAACGGGATTTCTGGGCTGAGCGGCGGCTGCTGATGTCCATGCGTGCTCTTCTCCTCTCTGTGGATGGTGCGTAATATCATCTGGAGAGGCCGAGGCCGACATTTTACCCCGGTCCGGAGGAGCCTTCACTCCGAGGGGACATCCGAGGACACGCGATAAGGTAAAGCACAGCTCGCGGCTTTCTGTCCGCTGGCGAATAAATGCGTGTTTACGCCAAGTTTAACGACTGGGAAGTTATGGACAAATCTTTGCACTATTTGGAGAAAAATAAATATGTAGGCTTTTAACGGTCTTCTGTGATAAAAATGGCTACTTTCACACGGATTTACACACAGTAGCGTGCATGGCACTGAGGAACTGCACCTCATTTGGAGCATTTTAAATGCACCGTATCCAAGGATTGATTGGAAATGTAAGCTCGATCCCACGAAACATTATTTTGCAATATAGGTCACATATTTATTTTATAACTCATTTATATTTTAAAACTTGTGCTGGAATACATTTCTCCAGCCCCCTTTCACGATACATTATATATTTACAGTTCTGTTACATTTTTTGCACACATTTCCCATATTCTTGCGCGCATGTGGGAAGATAAAATCGCTCCCGGTGTGTTTTTTTTCCCCCTGCAGACTTTCCAGTTTTATTGTAGTAAACCTACATTTTATACCGAGTGCAACTTGCCTGGGCCTGTACAGTAACATTACCACCACCAATCGGCAGCAGCACCTGCAGGTGGACAAACAGCAGCCAAACTTGCTCTGTGATTTATTCTTCGCGTCAACTTTAATATTTAACAAAAGTCCGTGACGGCGTGGACTGAAAACAGACTTTATGCGGCTGGACCCATTAAACGCTGAAGCCGATCCACATGCTCAGAAATCGGCCGTATTAACAATTAATATTGGACATCCGGTGGCACTGCCAGCTGCGCCCCATTTTTATTGTTGTCTTGCGCTGAAAGGATCCCTGTTGTCTCGGCTGGATACTCCGCGACGCGTGGTGGCTGCTTTTGGTAGGAATTTTCTGCTTTCTTTTATCACAAATACAAATGCATGAATTGTGAATGTGCAGTGCGAAACAGAAAAGAAGGTCTGCTTGTGGAAGTGCGGCTCCGCGGCTCGCCGTGCCATGCGGGACACACTGCTGGCTGCCACCATGGCACCTTCTCTTCCCCGCTCCGACTCTGCGTGTGCTGCTGTTGTTCTATCCAGCTGTGCGGACACACAGCGCCGTCATGCCCCGTCAGTTCCGCAGCACTGATCGGTTCATCGGCAGATTGACAGGTTATTTTCGGGGAGAGCGGGACGCGCATCGGATGGACGGGGAGCGAGGCGAGGCGAGGGGCGGCGGACGGGGCCACTTTGGCTCTCCATCGTTACGAGAACCGGAGCTCCAAGGACACGGAGAGGAGAGACAGGGGGCGCATCCAGGTCGTTCAGGGTGTTTGTTCATTTTGTTCTCCCTTTGCTTTGAATCACGTCCTTTTTTTGTTTAACTAGAGGAGAAATGGAGATTTCCCAGGCGAGACGGAGCTTTGTCCGCCGCCCAGATTTTTGGAGCTTTAATTTGGCAAATTGGCCTCCCAGACAGACCGACAGCCAGACCGCCCCCCACCCCCCACTCTCCCCTCTCCGCGCTGTGTTCGGGCACACTCTCCGCCATCACGGCCTCTTCGTGGACTCCCGTCTAATTTACTTTTTCCTCAATCCCGCCTATCCGTGCGTAACCTTCATCCATTAGTAACCGCGCTGTCCTTTATTACACCAGAGTATTTTCTTTTTTTCTTAGGAGGCCTCCAGCTGCTAAAGGTTTATTGTCTGGTCAGACTGCTCATGCTCTAGATTTGCCTCACGGTCCACTGTCAGAATGACTTCCTTCCACTCTCAGATATGTTTGGCACATGTTTGGATGAAAGGAATTGTGCGTTATAATCAGCTGTAGTTACTCTATAACACCTTTATTTTGAAAGTTACTATAAAAAAAAAACAAGTTTTCACTGATATGGGATAGAAATACCTAAAAGTATTACAAAGGTACTTAAAAACTACACACACATATCAGCACTAATGATAAAGTATAATAACTGACTTTTATAAACCTTTTACCCCTTACAATGACACCATATGACAAAAATATCATGTATATATAATATATACAGTAATTGTCATATTTTCTGCCACAAACACATTGTAATACACTGTTAAAATAAAATAGAGCCAAAATATAAGAGGATCAGTCCATTAGTCAGAAAATCTATTAATTTATACGAACTGATTTTGATGATTAATTATTAAAGTCCTTAATCGGCCAATTCATCGATCATAAAACAATAATTAGTCGCAACCCTGGAATATAGTAGCGTTTTGCTATGGTATGTTGTGGCCTGATATAAATGCATTTCAGTACCCTGCCCTGTGTTACATAACAAGCTGTTGCAAGGATATGGGGTCATTTGTATTTAGCGTTTCCCCTGCTCACTAGTGTTCAAGATAATTGCTCCGGTGCATTACTAGTGTATTATTAGTTGTCGGTTGTAAGCATATGACCAAAGTTGTTGTGAGGCTGAGAAGGCGTTTAAATGTCCCCTGAGGATCGCTCTATGTAACAAGTAAAAGTAACCCCTGTCATGAGCGAAGTGCTCTGCATGAACCAGCCTTACCACACTGCGAGTGTTGGTATACGTGTTTGTTTTGTATTTGCCGTCGTTGTTACATAAGCTGCAGTTGTGTTGGCATCCACTTTGCTGGAGGAGTCTTGTTTACAAAGGGCTAAATGGATCGTTGGCTGAATGTAAAGCCAATGGTTACTGGTGGTTATTGACCCACAGCGGTTTGAGATGAAGCAATTTCCTTTTGTTTCCCCCGTCGCCTCACCGTGAACTCTGTCTGTCAGGAGTGTGTTTATGAGCATGGAGACCTTTGGACCGAGCCTATGTTGAATCAACACACAATAAATGATTGCAGGATTGTTATTGCGCGGAGGCACACCTGGCCCCTATATCAGCCGCAGTATGAACAAATATAAACAAGAATCTGTGTGCTGCATCGTTTCACTGTGTAAATTTGCCTTGTAAAAACAGCAAATACAGTAAATACAGCACTGTATTCAGATGGAGAAGAGTACGCCATTGAGGTCAGTGAGTTTGCATGTTTGTTGCGTCCTTGTTTGCATTAAGGGAAATATTTTCATGTACGGGGATTTTTTTTAAATACTTTCATCCTCAGTAAAGAAAGAAATGCTCATAAGGAAAAGAACCTGCACACGATGTTCTGTTGAAGCAAGCTGCTACAAACTACTGACATAAAATGTAGATCGTTTTAATTCTTATGTAAACTCCCAGTGCTCAAAATCTCAAATCGCGCTGCTCTCAGCGCAGCTGCTGAAAGTTCGATATGTATCCTCTTTACGTTCGTAGCTTGCTTAGATCATTAAACTCCTTCCACCGGTTTGTTATCTCCTTCAAAACGCTGTATGTGTCTGATAAGTGTTTGTGTACACAGCATGTTGGTAGCTGGCTTGCTCTGTGTGCCAAATACCAGTTTTCCATGTGGCGTGCCAAGGCGGTGTCATAACCGCCCAGCCAATCCTCATTTCCTCATTCTTGTGTGCCTGAGGTCAATCCACAGAGAACGTATTATGGCATTGTTCTTGAATCACTGAACCTGGGTCAGCGTGAGCCGCTCTTTCCTGGTTTTCCGCAGGTACCGAACAGTAGGTCTGCATTGTTCCCTGTGTGTGTGTGTGTGTGTGTGCGTGTGTGCGTGTGTGTGTGTATTGCTCGGTGTTTCATCATGTCCCCGTCTGAAAGGAGCTCAGCCTGATCAGTAGTTTGCGCTGCGGCCTCCTCTCTAATGGAGATTTGTAGTTTAGGTTACACAAACATTAGCTGATCCAGAGCTGCACTGCAGATCTCATTGGTCGACTTTAACCGTATTGGGTGGAGTCGAAGAAGCAGTTCTTTAGAGGACAAGTTAGCTAGGTTAAAGCGTAAGGCTGGCAGAATTCTGTGTTTTTATTTTTTATTTTTCTTTGTCAAGAAATGCAACAAAAAGCCCGAAACCCAGCAATAAGTTGACCCTGCCATGAAGTGCTGTGTGAGTCTTCAGCAGCTGATCCGTCGTCTTCCTCCGTGCCATCGCGCTCCATTGTTCAAAATCCGATCCACGCTGTTGCGCTGGCGATATGAACACACACTCTGCAGTTTATTTTCTCTCGATCCCACATCCACCGTCCCGCTGCTGGAAATACTCACAACAGCCTGGTGCCTGATTTTAAAGATTTACGTCTTCAGGAAGAACCAGTAGGTAGGAAAGTTGACTGCGGTGCGATTGTGCATGTGTGCTGCTACGTCAGCTGTTTTCTCCGGAACGCCCACGACAAATTTCTCCTTCAACCGTTTAGGCTAATCAAAAATGGCAGTCCGATGCAAGCCAACTCTCATTTTCCAGAGGAGTGCTACTGTTTAGCCCTTATAATATTAGCTCCCCGTCCCTCGCTGAGCGAGTTAGAGGTTTTTTTTAGCTCTAGTCTGTTATCATCTTCGTCCGTATCTTTCCAAGTTTTCCTCCTTTTTTGGCTCAGTTGTCGGTTTTTTTTTTTCCCCCTCTGGTTCAAGCGGTGTAATTTCTAACAAAATAACATCAAAGTTAGACTTTGATGCGTCTTGTAATAGTAAGAACACATGGTACTGAACTGACAAATGCGAGCTGGTAAATATCCACACATCCATCTAGAAATGCTGCTGGAATACTTTGCTCCTCTTCACAGCGAAATTCAACCTTTATCTCGGCCATAAAAGCTTCAGTCTTTGCTATTTTAAATGCTGATTGTTGGCAGGTCTTTCTTAGGAAATGATTTGTCCTACATTTCTGGCAGCAGTGCATTTTTTTTTCATGTTGAATAAATAGATGTATTTATAGAGAAAGTAGCCGGCAAATGTAAGAAACAATAGCCGTCATGGCTGAACGGACAAAAAAGAGCTCCAACCTCATTAACCTGCATTATCCTCAGGACGACACACAAGTTTGTTATTAAAAAGGCACATTTAAAACTATTTTATCTTCTTTCTTGCTGTCATCTCTTCTTACTGTGCAAAGCAAATAAACTGAATTCAGTGACAACTGACTGATGATGATATAATATTGATGATATTGCTGTTAATCTCTCATGGTGCACATATCGTGCTCACTCTCGTGCTCCACACTCTGCACAGACACACTTACATCCTCCTGCATCTCTATGGTTTAACATTGTGTATACTTTCACTGGTTTATTGCTGTATAATTTGCATTGTGGCCTCTGTTGAACCCATGTCTGATTTCCTCCTTCCCTGTCCCTCCTCCTCTTTTTTCTCCCTCCAGGCTGGGAGGCTGAGAGCTGCAGGGCTGCGACATGTGAAAAGAGCTCCGCCCCTTGACCCTGTCAACTCTCAACCTTAGGTAAATCACGCCGTCTTCCTCTCCCGTCTTCTCCTTGTCTCATGTGGATGTTCGGATCTGAGCTTGGGTTTGTTTTTGCAGCAGAACTCGCTTGAACTGACGTTGTGACCGCGACCTGACACCCTCCTGCCTCGGGCATGCCTCAGGTAAAGTAGTAGCGCCACTGAAACCTACAGTTATCGTCATCCGTCACCTCTGAATGATACCCCCCCCCCACCCCACCCCCAACTATCTTCCTTTCTCACTTTGTGCGCATGTGTTTTTCCAGCCGGGTATGAATGGGATGGAGCCTGCGTTTGGCGAGGCCTACGGGGGACACAGGGGTCTGCTGAGCCCCTACCCTCTGGCCATGTCGCCACAAGGGGGCAGGACCGAGTACGACCAGGTGAGACAACACGAGACGGAGAGAGAAACAAATTTCTCAAGTCACGTGCCTCAAAGTGAGACGTCGCAAGGGCTTTGAATATCCTGAAAATGTTTGTTCGTTCGAGAACAGCAAAGTACGGCCTTCAGTTTTTTGTTTTTTTTTTTTCATTTAAATATACCACATATGTGCCTCAGCCTCAACCCCAGAATTCACACACATCCAGTGGAAAATGTGAGGTTTCATCATGATAATTTGTAACAGTCTCGTGGTTTCGCCTTACGTTGAAACAAGGCAGAGTCTTTGCCCCAGACACCTTCTAGCCAGTTAATCTGGCAGTGGTCCTAATTCCATTCACCTGATTTTTCAAGTATGAATTATGCCTCGTCCACACGTACACAGGAAGCCTGGAAAAAGCTATTATCGTAGGCTACCTGCAACTAGAGGTCCCACCACTAAAACAATGGAAATAATGGCGTAAACTCAGCTTTATCTGCTACGTTTTGAAAAATAGCCGTGCACGTGTACGTCTTTTCTGCTGGGATTAGTCCTGCAGGGGAGGCTGGGTAATTTTGATAAAGGCCTGAAATCATTTTCACTTGTTATAGTATGAAAAGCAAAGGCAGTCGCTCATTTCTGTTTCGGACTCCCTGTAAACCAGGACCCTGAAGCCAAAGCAGCGAAATACAATTCAGCATTGACTCATTTGATTATTTCCACGTGTGCTTTTCCTACTGTGACGTGTCAGAATGTCCGCTTGGGTCAAAGTTCACTTCCGCACCTCGGCCTTGGGAAGGTCGTCCCTGAGTACATTACAAAATGAGGCCAAAATCCTGCCACACTCCAGTTTACAATAATGGATACACAGCTACACATGTAATGTCTAATTTTAGAATCCACTTATCGAGTGCTTGAAAGTGACTGATAATTCAGAGGGGAGCTCACAGTCGATGTTCGCCACAGACTCCCTCGGTCGGTTGATCCGGTGGAACTCGGCGGCTCAGCGCACCGTTTGGGTTCTGTGTAAAGGAGTAGAAAAGGATTTTGATAACTTGAAGAGGTGCCAGCTCGCTGACTGGTGAAGGAAAATAAACATGAATGAGAACCTACAAGCTTATTAACTCACTGACTGCGACGTCATGTCACTATCTGGGCTAGTCTCTGTTTGTATAGCTGAACTCATCACTGGTGAAGATGTGCACACACACTTCAGACTGCCTCTTTTCTGTTATTTCATATAGGCACTCAGAAAGAGCCACTTGAGTTTGCAGCTGTCTGTGTAGATAATTCAATTACAGATTATTAATACTAATCTTAATTCCTGCACATTATGTTTGTATAGAACAAGCTCTGATATACAGTTTGGAAGGATGAGTTTAATTAGCAGCGGGGTAAATATTTTATTATACCGCTTTTCATAAGCGCCAGTTTAATGTGTGTTTTTAAATGTGGGTAAACCTGCTCAAAATCTACTTTACCAGTAGACAAGTTTGCCTTTGTGTTTTTTTGTGTCATGTTCGATAGAAGGCAGCACGGGGGCCAGTGACGTATCATGGTGGTCACTTTTTTAATCTTTCATGAGATGATGATGACCAATATTTATGTGCCACCGTTCGCAACTTTGGAACAACACGCGTCATCATTGCGCGGGTAAAAGGGGCAGAAGCGAGCGCGTCCGCCCGGGTTTCATGTTTCGCTCACTCATCGCTGCTGGTCCTGATGTATACTCACGACTGCTGCGAGTCATTTGACTGGGGAATGAATGCTGATTGTACCCTTTCCCACTGAAGACAAAAAACAGATGTTAGTGGGTGTTAGAGTTTTTTTTGTCTAGTGTGAAAGAGGCTATGCTGACCTCCCCTGTAATAATACAGTACATACTGACGTGATGCAGGATTAATGCTAAAAATACAGAATGTGGAAAAACTGTCTATTTTTTTTCCAAATCAGCCATATTTAAGTATCTCTCATCCCCTTTTAGAGCGTGCTCCTCATGCTGGGCTCGCCGGCATCGCCAAGGAAACGGCCCTTTGAGTTGCTAAGCGACCTGGTGGACGATGGTGGCTTTGGCGAGGACCTACACCCGGAGCGGTGGGACGTGTCTGCGCTGGACGAGATGGCTCGCTACACCAAGCTGGGCCTCGGGGTGGGAGGGGAGCTGCTGGCCTGCTCTGAGGAGGCCGTCCTGATGGGCCGCTGGGGGAGAAGCCGGGAGGAGCAGGAGAAGGAAGAGGAAGAGGAGAGGAGGAGGAGAAACAAACACACAGCGCCTCCCATCACACAGGAAGTCCAGGCCACTGCTGCAGGAAGGGAGGAGGAGTGTATCTCTGTTGCCACGACAACAGAGAGGGAGTTTTGTGTTGCAGGAAGAGCAGCCGGAGGAGGACAGGATGGGGGGATGTCGAGGGAGCGTACGGTGGAGGTGTATCAGGTGGCACAGGAGGAAGAGGAGGTGGCGGCGGCAGCGGCGGTGGCAGGTTTGGCTCTGGAGCACTGCAGCGAGGAGCACAACTACTCCCTGAGCCAGGGCGAGGAGCTGGGGGCAGGGCCCGGCCACAACTCCCAGACGGACGGGGTGCGGGCCGGGGACACGCAGCAGGAGGCGCGGGACAGGGAGGAGAACCAGGCCAAAACCGAGCTAAACCCGGAGGACGAGGAGCAGGAGGAAGAGGAGGAGGACGAAGAGGAGGACGAAGGAGACGAGGGAGCAGAGGAGACGGCGGCGGAAGCCGAGCTCTCCAGCTCCTCAGAAACTGAATGTGGTGAGTTCTGCTTTAAGTTCGTCTTTATCTGTGCGGGAGGACATCTCGGCTGATCGCGGCGCTGCCAGCAGCCCGTCTGCCCACACAGGAACCATCTGAATGCGTCTCAGGTCCAGACGAGACCTCAGACTTGGTTGGCTGAGCCGAGACACATTAAATACCAAAGTTGCGGGTGTAATTCCCGGACAACATACCACTTCAGTGGCTACAGCTTTACTGTTATGAAATGGCTTTGAGGGTTGGAGTCTCTTCATGTATTTAAATACCATCTGTAACCGCCACGCTGCTCTGTCTCCATCAGGGGAGCGGGGGCTTGTACTCGAACATGTTAAATAGGGTATGAAAGTTGGTGCAGATTGTTAAACAACCGTTACAGTAGAACTGGATTTTTAAGTAGCTTCAAAGGCATCACAAGCATGCCAGCTACAGACTGCCGCATTCAGCTGGCATCTCATTACTGAAACTGTAGTTTTTCTTGTCTTATTATTTCTTCATACTTCACTTATCTCTCAGTCAGTAATATTGTGGGTACACAGTAGAACTGAAGCAATTACCTGATCAGTTAAACATGCAACTGTTCTGAAAACTCATGGTTTGAGTTATTTATCAGGCGAAGATATCAAACATTTGCCTGTTTCGGCCTCTCACATGTGAGGATTTGTTGCTTTTGTCTGTTTCGTATCACATTGAGCTGATTGTGTTTGGGTTTTAAACACTTGGTTGGACAAAATGAGACATTTTGAAGTTGTCGCCTTGGTATCTGAGAAATTCAGAAATTTTATAGACGAACGATTGTCATTGGGGAATATAATAATCAAATCTATCGATGATCAGTGACTACTAAACAAACAGACTTAATGAAGCCCTGTTTCCACCCAACATATCCGGACGTTTTAGTCCCAGGGACCACTTTTCTGTCGGTCACACTGTTGTCTAAAGACCTGCAAAGATTAAGCAAATTAGTCCAGTGGCACATGAAAAAGGCTGCTTTTTATACGTGACTATGCAGAGCTGTACCTTGGACCATCTGTTGTGTGCTTTCTTCTCTATGTTGATTTGTTGAACCACAATGAACAAGAAACAAGCTGATTTGCAGTTGCAGATTTAGTGCACTCCACCAATCAGACATGTCCTGCACTGCAAGCCCCACCCCCAAGGTCCCTGTAATTTTGGAAAGTACTACCCCCCCAAGCAGGGGCTTTTTGGGGGGTAAAATAATGTCTCTGGAACTTAATTTAGACCCTGGTCCCTGCGGTGAAAACACACCGAGTTCCTCCAAAGGTTCCTCGTCTCTGGGGAAAGTTCCTGCGGTGGAATCGCAGCTTGACTCGCTCAGTGATTTATTGACTCGCATGCTGACCTTATTCATTCCTTTACAGAGAGACATTTGTTTTCACAGCCTGCACATGTGTGTCTCACATGACAAACATAAAGATGAATTATCACGCACAGTGCACACGCGCAGACATACTTTCATGCCTCAGGACAGGAGCGCTATAGAGCCTCCAGGTGAATTTAATTTCAAATGAACAAACTCTTAAATAAACTCTTGGTTTTGATGGTTTGAGTGGCTGATTAAAAAACATGTAATAAAAATGATTTACACAAACTTACCTAATCAGCTCGTCCACATTGGCACTTAAAACTGTTCACTGAGTCTTGCTCTAAGTTCAGAACTCTCACAGTGACGATATCACCCACATTTCCACCATGTTAATGTGAATTTACGGAGGACAAGTGCACAAGGCATTAGCGACCTTTGACGACTTACTGTATTCCTCTGTTATATCTAAATTTGATTACTTTTTGCTGAACGAAAATAAGCCCTTCAGTATTTTCTCCATCATAATAACCATGACCTCAGTGTTTCTGAAATCCTGGCCGTGACCCAGGCAGTGAACACCTCCCTCAAAGCTTCTCACTCTTGAAAATGTCTAGAAATCTTTAATCTTCCGCTCAATGTAGGCTTGAATAAAATTGTCATAGTGATAAAAATCATCAGGTTAATACACCATTTTTGCACATGATTTATTTTTTCATACCAGCGATTGCAGTCTGTATCCCCCAATGTTAAGAAATCCTTGAGAAATTCCTGGATCTGCACCAAAAACCCCTTTTTGTTAGACTCTAAATCTACTAAAGTCACATTACTCGTCATACAGCGCAGACTGACCCGTGGAAACTGTTGCTTAATGACAGCTGTCGCTACACATTTTGAGAAAACCTGAGTATGAATATAGATAGAAAGAGTTGGGTGTTTGCCAGGCGTGTAGGGTTTAGTGAAAGATGCTATCCAGTTGCATTGTGGGAATTGTAGGATCCATTGTTTTTGGATCTTACATCAGGACATCTCAGCCTCTGCTGCTTCAGTTTTCACCATTCTGTTTTTAACCTCCAACTTTATGAAAATATGATAGTAAATCGTGGTTCCCCCTTAATTTAATTATTTTCAAGTTATCGTGCGAATCAACACACAGACAAAAAACAAACAGGGCTGAATTTAAGGCTTCTTTTCAGAGGTAATAATGCATCCATTAGGACATAAAAGCAGCATTATTCACATTAATGAGCTGAAGCTTGGTCCACATGTGACTTTGCAACAGGGCTTAAATGTCAGGGGTGATTTCATGTCCAGAGCGCAGGACATGAAATCTAAACATGTATATTAGATAACACACGTGTAAACTGACTTCACTTCAGTTACCATCTTTTCCCAGGCCCTCTCTGTCTCTGATCGTCCTCGCCGTAGAAAAACAAATCACAGGCTTCTTGTTGCAAAAGGTATTGGAGAGGTCGCTGGCTCGCTCTCAAAGACCGGCCCAGGTCGTATTTCAGCTGTCGCTGGACACCATTGTCGCTTTCTTTTGTTGTGGTAGTGTGTTGTGTGTGTGTATGTTTGCCCGGTTGAGCTATTCTCACCATTAGCCCTTGGCGAGGGCTGCATGATAGATGGGAAAGTGTGTGTGAGCGTGTGTGTTTTCAGAGAGGGGTGGCGGTGGAGTGAGTTTAGGAGTTCGGAGAGGTTTATGAGCATTGTGTGTGTGTGTGTGTGTGTGTGTGTGTGTGTGTGTGTGTGTGTGTGTGTGTGTGTGTGTGTAAAACTATATAAAAGAGCCATGGAGTGAAAGATCGAGTTGAGGGGAGAGTGCAGACAATGGCGCTATCTGCAGACTGGACCAGACGACATGATGTTACATAAGCCATCTCTCTGTGTGTGTGTGTGTGTGTGTGTGAGAGAGAGAAATGCCCTGGCTGATGGCTAGGATAGGACTTCATGTTATTAACTTCCAGCCTGATTTAATCCTGCTACTATTTCATTATTTGCAGTGAGTTTTTCCTCTTTTTGTTTTTGTTCCTCGGCTCTGGCGGGTTTGAAGAAGCGTCTCTTCTCTGCTCCTGCTGGTGGAGCTTTGCTTGTTGTATTATTTATGATACCATTATTCATGGCTCTGCGCGCCTGAGGCTAATCTTCTGTGACATCTGCGTGCTCGTGTAGGTGTCTGCCTCTGAAACAGCATACATGTATGCAGTTTTAGCTCGTGGTGGCTTTGTCATTAGGACGCACAGCATGTGTTTGTGGATTAGGGTTCGTGGCGTGATTTCATACCACGCGTACGTAAACATTAATACCTGTCAGTTATGATTAGGGTACATCTGTCATATTAAGTTGAAGGGTATTTCTCTTCCATTAAATATGTAATGTATGCCTGTCAATGCTGTCCACCTCCGTAATAATGGATGGGAGTCTGTTTTCTTCATTATATATTAATAAAACAGCCTGGAGTATATAGTAGGTCTCAAACCTCCAGTGATCCTAATGCAACATCTGAACCAGATTACAACACTAGATTACATTATTTCTTTGATCATAAAAAACGAGTTTCATTGAATATTTCATTTTAGAATGCATTGTGGAAACATTAACGCAGACTGCAGAGATTGTGGCAGATTCAGGCCAAAAACATGGCCATTAAAGCCACATTTGTCAAAGTCTACTTGAACATTTTTTAAAGATTTTCTTTGGCATGTCTGTTCCATTATGATAGTGACAGCTGGAGAGAGACAGGGAAGGCGGGGGGGGCGGGGGGGGGGGGGGGGGCATGCAGCAAAGGGCATCATACCCAGGCTGCTGCAGTGAGGACTCAGCCTTCATGCGCAGTACACGGTGTACCAGGTGAGCTACCAGGACACCCCAGACTATAGTGGTGTTGCTGGTCACAGCTGCTGCGTTTTAGTGGTCATCTACTAGTTGTGGGAGATACACACTTGTCACCCAATAATAACGATCAGCTCTCAAAAAGGTCTCACTAATGTGGATTAATGTAGGGTAGGTTGGCAGCTTAAATAGCAAATTTGTACAGTGCTGTGGTTTTTGATGATGCTGTGAAAAGCCAGATTTCCATGAAGTTTGTCATGGGTGTCACAGTCCTGAGAGGATGAATCCTAATGGTTTCGATGACCTGATTTTTCTTCTCGCCTTTCCTCACCCTCTGGCCAAACAAGGGAGGACTGTCACGCCAGTTTCTGAACACTTTCCTGCAGAGCGCAGTCCCTTTCGCTTTGGTTAACAGCATGGTCGTTCATCTGGTGCCACGCTTGAGTCGAACTTCGCATTTTTGACCCACTTGTGGGGCTGCTAGCCCGTCTGTAGACTTAAAATCTTTTTTTCATGAATCGCTTATTCAGTCATGTCTTAGATAGTGTTGTTTAAGGGCAGTTATTCACCATGCTGGTTTCACATCAAGGAAATCCAGTCACTTTTTACCATGAAGATTTTTGACATGGCTGCAAAGCCTTTAGAATCAGAATCAGAAAAGCTTTATTGCAAAGTACGATTTTACAATTTGCTTTGGTGAGGTTGGTGCACGATACATCTATTAAAAAGAAGCTATTAAAAAAGTAAAAATATAACAGTAGGTAAAAAATATATCAATAGTAGAAAATATAACAATATAAAGTAAAAAATATAACAATATAAATATATAATTTACTTCATTTGTGTCAGTGCGTTGCACAAATTAAGAGTTCTGCATGCATGTGTTTGGTTGTGTTTTGAATCAGAGGTGGAGGCCGAGCCAGCGAGGCAGCCAGGCGAGCGCCCGGCAAAACGTCGCTGCTTCTGGGAGTACAGACGCGCTCGAGAGACGGCCACGAAGAAGAAACTGGGCGGAGACGTCCACTGGTCTCTGTCCTGGAGCTCCAGCACTCTACCCAGCACACTGTACCGCCGAGAGGGTGAGAACGCCACATTACTGACTCGTTCACAGTCACTGTGCTGGAACGATGACACCATTAATAGATCAATGAATGAACAAGACAGCTCATTTATGGTAACTCATCTAACTGTTTTCATATAGTTGTGTTTCGACTGCTGGTCAGACAAAGATGACTGATGTTGGCTGCAGCCCTCCTCACTCAGAGGGGAAGCTGGAAACGAAAGTGTAAAGAGCCACTGAATGAGAGCCGTGTAGCAGCAGGAGTCATTAGGACGACATTCACACTGCAGCTGAAAGTGTCCCATTTCTTTTCTCTCATGTGACACAAATCGGATCGGGACCCTCAGGCGTGTGCCCTACATACAACTTTTATGTCAAAATCTGAATTTTTCAGCGTTTCCCTGATAAGCGAATCTTACGTCAGGTGCAACTGGAGCTGTGCAGCAGTTTGTTCTTCAGAAGAATCCAACAAGATGCAGTTCATTAATGCGATCCTGTACAATAAAGTCACAAACTAATGCCTCAAAAATGAACATTTAGCATTGTCACACACTCATATATGCTCTGTAACTGCTTCTTATACCATTTCCGTGTGGTATTAAAAGCTAGGATGCTTTTTTTTATAGCTGCTGTATTAAGTTGAAAAAAATGTGGATGTGTTGGATGTCCATTTAAAATTTTTTTCTCTGGTTTAAATTTGTTATCTTGCCAAGAAAAGACAAAGTTAGGTGGGCCTGAACAATGTTTGGCAGCACAGCATAAATTTGGACTTGAGCAACATTGGTGGGTGTATGAGTGTTGAAAAGATTGAACCAAAGAGCATTGAAAGCCTTTAACGTACAGGTACTGACTTAATTCTGTCGTCCTTCGTCCAGGCAAAAAAGGGCGGCGCAAAGCTCGTAAGACAGATGCCAGCGACCTGACACCAAACCCACAGAAGCTCCACAATATCGGGGAGCAGCTGCAGAAGCTCAACGCCGCCATCGACGGCATGGGTCCCGTCAATGACCTGCCGGCCGTGGCCCGGGCCCGGTCCCGTAAAGAGAAGAACAAGCTGGCCTCCAGGTACCCGACTCCACTTACTGCCCTCCTACATGCTCTGCACCAAGTCAGAGCTCAGGGGACTTTCTGTATCGATTTCCGAGGCACGAGTGGGCATTTTGAGAGGTTTTCAGTGTTTGTAAATCGTTTGCAGAAAAAAAATAGAAGAGAATCCTGCAGGGCTCCGTGGTTTGGTATCTGCAGACAGTCTTCATCCTCGTCAAGATTTTCAAATATGCGGTGGATTTAAATAAGTTGACCTTCTAATACTGTTTCTGGCGGATGCGAAGAGGGAAGAATTTGAGAAAAAAAAACCCCAAAAAAAACGTATTGTAGAATTCATGATGGAAAATGGTCTTAATTTCACCATCTTTGCATTTTTTATTTTGAAGATGGCCTTTTCAAAATGCAGCCTCTGAGGAAACGATACACAACTGGAATGATTTAAAAATGGAGGTCACGGGTGCGTTTTTGAGTTGATTGTCCCTTTTTAATGGGTTTAGCTTGGACATGAGCATGATATGGAATGAATTACGGAAGGACGGAGGGAAACAACAGAAGAGATGAGATGGAGGAAGGCAGGATGAAAGGCTGAATAGGAGGAAAGCAGGGCAGAACTGAGGAGGCAGACAAGGAGTTTGATGAGGAGGGAGAGGAGGGTCATAGAAAGTTCATCTGTGGAGAGAAGGAGGGAGGGGAAGAATTCGGAGGAAAGGACGTTATTACAGACGGTTTAAAGAGGAGAGGGACTCTGGGAATATCTTATTATTCCAAACATATATTAAACACGACACAAACACACCGTCAGATAGAAAGTTTGGGCGAAAAGCATGAGAAAAATGGTAAAAAGACAGGCAGCGAGGGGAGGTAGGAAGTTCACGGTTAAAGTCACTGTGTGCTTCACTCTTACTGTAATGTGACTGAGTTCATGTTTTAATTCAATATGCAGGAATTTCCTCTGTGAAGATTTATGCCTTTTTGTACTGTCATACTTGTGGCTGCCTGAGAGCGGATCAGAGTCAGCAGCGGGATTATCAGAACCACCTCCAACCTCTCCATTCATTTCTCTAGCTTGTCGAAAACAACCTGCACGGGGCGTTCAGGCGGCGTAGAGCGACAGCGCTCGCACGGTTCCTCGATGCGGCGCCTCCAGCTTGGCCAGACACTCCAATAAAAGCACAGGTAGCAGCTGAAAGGCCACCGACTTAGCGTCTAGACGTACAGGAATACTCCACCTTTTTGGAAAATATGATTGTGTGCATTCTTACAGGGAGTTACATGAGAAGATTGGTATCAATTTAACAGCTGTGTGTTCAGTACAGAGACTGTTTCAAGGCATGTTTAGCTTAGCGTAGCTTAGCTCAAAGACTGAAAGCAGGTTGGAACTGATTGCCTAGCTCCCTCAAAGGTGCCTCAAAGGTCCCAAAAGCTGTTATATACACAACTTTGTAGATCAAATAACAGCCCTACAGCAGGCAAAAGATGTGTCATCTTTTGGACTTTTACCAGCAAATGAGCAGGAAGTTGTTCATTTGGGTATACCACCAACATTGTAATTATATAAATCTGGTTGAAAAATGTTTGAATAATTCGTCCCTGCGACACGGTCCACATCACAGTGACTCTGCAGCGTCCCTCCTGAGTCACATTTATCTGTGATTGGTCGATAGATTTGGCCTCAAAAACAGGTAAAGCCTCAGGATTGGATACACCTCCAAGTATCTCAAAGACAAACCACGGTGGCCATTTCCCGAGAACCATGCAACCACCAGAAGCTTTTAATTTGGTGAATATTTGTTTTTAGTTTTTCCTCCCTTCCAGGCAGCCACTGGTCTCTTCTCATTCAGCATGCCACTTAATTCAGTTTGCAGCTGTACGTAAACCTTCACAACGAACAGCATGTCTTCTTTGAGGCTATTTTCGGTTTTGAATCAGGAGCAGGGATTGTTTCGAAAACGCTGTATTGATGGTGTGTTTAGGGGCTTGTGGGAAGGTAGGTCATTTAGAAACCCGTGGTACATGTTGTAACTTCCTTTGTACTTTATTAGCCCCATCCCTGCAGTGATTAGGAATAGCTAAGTAATTGTGTGGTCGTCTACATCCTCCCCAAACCAGCAGTGAGTGTGGTTTAGATCGGGAACTTATAAGAGGAAAACGTGGCTGGGAGGCACAGTCCAACATTTCAACATGCAGGGAAGCACAGAAGGAGTATTCTGTCCAACACCGGCAGCCTGCAAGTGTTTTGTTTCCTGAAGTTTCATTTAGCTGACTCACAGCTGCAAGGAAAGAGAAATTGTCTGCAAGCTGCAGAGTATAGCCCCCGTGAGACGTATTAATATTTAACATGCATTGATTGATTCATTCCCTGCTGCCGTTTTTCATCCCCAAATAATCTGAAACCAAAGCGACCATTTCGCTTCAGAGCCACGGTGTCAAACGGTTACTGGAAGAGCGGAGGAATGAGGGAGGCTTCCAGTCAATCTCCCTCACAGTTTGGAAACACATCCTCCTCTCATTGCTCTCCAATTGTTCTCAGTGTGAACCAGCAGACGCAGTAACAGGGTCATGTGGAGAACGGCAACGCTACAACAGAGTTTCTTGTTCCAGAGAATGACTGTGCTCACTTTTCCTCTGTTTCCAGGGCCTGCCGGCTGAAGAAGAAGGCCCAGCACGAGGCCAACAAGATCAAGCTGTGGGGGCTCAACCAGGAGTATGGTCAGTACTGCAGACGACACACAAACCGCACATCGAACTCCTGTTCTGTCACGTTGAAGGATTGCGTTCCTCTTTCTGCATTCGTTGGCTTTCTTAGGCTCCTTTCATCAAAATCGCATGAATCCAGAAAACAAGACTGTGTTTGTTTATTCAGGAAAGGTTTTTATTCACAAAATATGCTTGACTTCATGATTCAGTGTCGTCACTCTAAAGGGAAGTAACAGATGTAGGTCAGAGCCTATGAACTTTAATACACATGACCTTATTGTCAATAAATATTGTGATATTATGCAATATTACACATCTTATCAGTGCCAGCCATGCTTCCTGCTGATTACCAGTCTCCCAGTGTGACGACCAACCCATCAGTCCTCTGCCCAGCCAGACACCCCGAAGCCACCTCACCCTTTTTTCATTATACATATATACATTTTTTCCCTCCAGCATTTGCACTGATGACACATCCAGCATGTGTAAACTGTAAATGTTAACTAACTTCAGCTGGATGCAGACTCCAGCAGCTAAGTTTTCCTGGTGTTTGACCTGCACACCTGCTTGCTCTCCCCTGCTGGTGCAGCTTACCTGTGGAAGTGTGTTATCACCTAACCGAAAGTATTACTGAGCTGGGAGTCCTCCTTGTTTTGTCGTTTTTTTTTCTTACACTCTGCTAATCTGATCTCAGACACACATGCATCCCCACCTTCACATCCTGCGCTGAATCAGACAGATCCTGATGCTTTGTCTCGGTATTGATTAAGTGACTGGATGACTCTCTGAGCAGTAGCAGCGGCTCATTTTTCAGGCGTGCCTCCAGTGTAAAAACATACTGATCATACTGAAAGAACAGGCTCTGTAGGAAGAGAGCGTCCAGTTTGTTTGTCTTACTGGGTGGACTTATTTGGAAATCAGGTGTCAGTCAGCAGACATCTAGCTGCCTTATTGGCTTACAGTTTGCATAATGTTTAACTGATTGATTTAGCAGCAGTTATTATCAATGAAGAAGAAATCCCGTCATTTCCACCGTGGTCCTCTGAAATAACACGTCTCACAGCTGCAGAGTGATAAAGCTGACGTGTTCCAGCCTCTCTTTAGAAGACTAAAATGCAGATCAAGCTATAAATGTTTGAGAAACCATCTTTCCAAGGTCGCTTTGAAGATGCCCTGTTTAAGAAATCAAGTCAGTACAGAATGCTAATAATAATAGCATGTTAACACACTGATTGAGGAGAAACCTGAGCAGGCTGACTTCACCTCATCCCTGATAATCAACACCTCTGCTCTGCCAAATCTGTCAGCTTAGTCCCGCCTCCTCCTCCTCCTCCTCCTCCTCCTCCTCCTCCTCCTCGTCTGCTTCGCTCCGACTTCTTTGATTTCAACCCCAACCAGCGTTCGTCCAACTTCCTTTGTCCTTTTTTTTCCCTCCCATTTTTTAACATTCCAGTCATTCCCGATCCCGAAGCGGCATTTCATTGCGCAGGCTTTAGTTGTGGCTCCCGAAAATTTTTGCCCTACTGGCAGGAAGCCAAAACACACAGGGCTTAACCTCAAACATCGCCTCGCTTCCTCTCCCCCTCCTCCCCCCTCCTGTGAATTTCTTCTCATTTTTTTTAATTCTCTCATTCGCTTCCTCTCCCCGTCTTCTCTCTCTCTCTCCATCACTGTAAATAGCATCTACACAAAACACACTTCACATGCTCAGCAGCAAATTCAACAGAAAACTTCAAACAAGTAAGACTTTGGTGCCGTGCCAGTGTGTGAGTGTATGTGTATGTGTGTGTGTGTGAGTGTGCGTGTGTATGTGGCCATGTGTTACTCACATTATGGGGACATAAATCTGTACACAGTCACATCGTGGGGACTCGACTTAAATCATTAAATTTAAAGGTGGAGATTTGGGTTAGGGTTAGGGTTTGAGTAAGTCTCCAGGAAATGAATGTAAGTCTATGTAATGTCCCCAAAAGTGATGAAAACCTAACGTGTGTGTGTGTGTGTGTGTATGTGTGTGTGAGAGAGAGACAGAAAATAAAATACAAATAGTCAGACCCACTGTGGTCCTCCGCCCACACACACACTCCCCGCTGAGACGAGTGCTGGCCTAAAGAGGAATCAGATCCATCCGAGAATAATGCACACTGACAGGAGGGGTGTCATGGCGCCATCAGGTCACCTGACCCCACAGAGGGAGGAGCCAGAATCACAGAAGGTGCTGATGATTCACACCATCAGCAGCAGAGATAAGCCTCAAGCAAATCCTGTTTTTGGAGTGAGAAAAGACGGCTGATCTGGTGCTAACTTCCAGCAGCCGCCACATTAGAAAGCATCCTGCAAAACGCTCCGAGTGTTAATCAAATGCGTGTGTTCCACTTTTCTGCCTTCAAGACGCTTGATGTATAAAATGTGAAAAAAAAAAATCAGAGTGATTATTTTCATTATTGATAGAAAATATTTTAAAATGAAACAAAATGCCCGGCGCAGTTTCCAAGAAGACATCTGCAATTGTTTGTGTTGCTGATCAGCTCTCCAAAACCCACATTTATTAAGTTTACAATGATACGGAAAAAAAAAAAAAAAAAAAAAAAAGCTGCAAATCTTCACAGTAGAGAAGCTGGAACCAGCGACTGTTCGGGGCTTTTCATTGAAAAAGACTGAAATGATTAATCAATCCAGCTCTGGTGTGGCAGCGTGCTGCTGGAATTGGTTGTAAGGAAATCTGCTTTTCTAATACAAGAACAGGAACCAAAGAATACACAGTGTTTAACCAAGGAAGCGACACTGTGTCAGCCATCACACCTGGAAGCTGCCCAGCGCAGCCCCAGTCTGATCTGCTGGCCACATTAATGCTGAAGGGCTCCTCAGTGTCAGTCATGAGGGAGGGGGACACTGCTTCCTCTTTCACTCTCTCCACGTTAACACATCCTTCTGGCCACCAGCCCACTTTTCTAACCTCCACGTCCCCCTGAAGTACGAACTGACGTTTGCTTTCATTTCCTTGTACTCTCTCTTTTTTGCTATTTAAAACAAACATCCTCTCCATCCCGTGAGGCACCAGGGATTTGGGGAAATGTGGTAGTCATTTTTTGAGAAGCAAAATGTTCTGCTCAGCTGGTGCTGGATCAATATTTTCCCAAACAAAATGTGTCACTAACACTGAGTATCGAACATGGAATGCTTTGTCAGAATAATCTACTATATCAGAGTTTTGATCATTTTAGACATTTTGTATTTTGACAAAATTCCTGTATGGCTGCTTTGTGTGGCCCCAGTATCAAATATGTTCGGTAAATACCCAGCCCTCCATGCTGGTTGAGTGTATTGCTGTTCCACTGGACTCCGTCAGCGAATATCAGCTTCAGCATCTTTGTCTTTCGTCGCGCAGAGAACTTGTTGGGAGCTCTGCTACGGATCAAAGAGGTGATCCGACGGCGGGTGGAGAGCAGCGAGGAGGAGGACACGGACGAGCGAGGGATGACCCAACGCCTGGAAGACATTCTCCGAGAGTCCAGCGGTGAGAGACACAAACGCACCAACAGCCCAAATCTTCAAGAAACACGTACATTTTGTCCTGTTATGTCGTAAATGCAATGAGCAGAACGATGAGTGTGGAGCTTCATGCTAACATGTTAGCATACATGTTGTCCGACAGTAAGCAGTGTGCTTTATCCATTCTTATGACTGCAGTATCTCAGGAATTTCTTCTAATGTGGCAGAAACGTTCACTTGAACTCAAGGATGAACCGATTAGATTTTGGTGATGAACATCAAGGTCACTGTGACCTCGCAGAACACATTCTTGGCTGTAAGTCAAGACTTCATACACTTGACTGACAAAGTCTCACACAATGTCTCATCGGATAAAATGAAGTGATGTCGTTTTATGTCCAAAGGGTCAAAGGTCAGCTTTGCTGTGATACCGTAATGATGTGCAGAAACACTTTTCTGGCCATTATTCAGCACCATAACTCAGGAACAGAACGGGAGATTGTCATTATATTTCACATTTTCACATTGAAACTGTAGATCTTTGGATCTTCTGTGCTGCTGGGTTCAAGATGTGTGTGAAGCGTCCACGTTTTACAGTCTGTAGCTTCTTTGCAAGCAAGCTCATTGGTTCAGCTGATGTTGAGCTTCAGGTGGTCGTTGTTGCTCCGTGTGATGAAGCTCTCCGTCAGTCCTCTGTGCTCCTCTGGAAAAATAATCTCTAAGTGAAGACAGCGTGTTTCTGACTGGAAATTATTCACTGCAATCATACATGTCATTATAGTGATCATTTCCATTTTACCAAAAAAAAATTTTTAATTCCTCCAAAGTGTTCATACTGTATTTTTATGAGTCTGGACAGACATGGATGTAAATGCAGCTTGACTGGTTGGTGGAGGGATACAACCAAAAAGGCTCAGATATTACATTTAACAACAAAGAAAGCAGCTTTTTTAGGTTTTGATGTCTGCCTTAGCCATTTTATTTTTAGCCCTATATTTAGTTTTTTTCTTATAAGGACCTATATCTGTCTTGTTCCTTCTTGTTCTCCATCACACTCCCTAATTTATCTCCATGACAACTGCAGGTCCTTTAGTCGCCGGGCGGACCAAAGACTTTGTGCAGAGGATTTTGGCGGCCAGCGCGGGCGATCAGAACCAGCACAGAGAATCCACGCAGGGAGATGATGAGGCAGCGGGCTAAACTCACCCAGCGTCCCCCGTCCTCCTCCTCCTCCTCCCTCCCTTCCCCTCCCAGCACCACCAACCAACCTGACCTGACCAAGCTTCTCCACACCGCCTCCACTCTCACTTTGTACACATTTGAGTAAGAGATGAAGAGGTGGAGATACTGGGAAAGAGGAGGTGGAGGAGGAAGGAGTAGCCTAAACAAAATGGAAGTAAATTGCCACCCTGCTCCAGGTCCTCTCCTGTTGGCCCTCCAAACAGCAGCCGTCATCACCGCTCTGTCCCTGCAGGCTGCACCGCAACCGCCGCCAGGCCAGAGCCGCTGCTGCTGCTGCTGCTGCTGACGTCTCTGTATTCTGTGTTCTGTCTGTCTTTCTGTCTGTCTGTGTGTGTGTGTGTGTGTGTGTGCGTGCATGTGTTGGACATGTAACATAGTGTATGGGCGTGTATAGTGTACCTCTCTCCCTCTGTGTGCTGTATTTGTATCCCAGTGTGCCTATGAATAGAAATTGCACTGTTTTGTAGATGGTCGTAGTTGCCGGCAGGGGACCGGTAGTGAGCCGAGGGCGAGGGGGCATTTGAGGATAGAGGAAATGCTAAAATAAGGAAGTGAGAGGAGCCCAGGCCTGGAAGACAAAGAAATGGGTGTGTGTTTTTTATTTGGCTGGGCTCCTATAGAAGCACTGCATACCATTTGGATTGCATCGGCATCTGAAATGTCAGTAAATGTTGTGACACACAACAAGTGATGGAGTCCTGATGCCAGACCAGCTGTTGATGGAAACAACAGCCTGTTTGTTGTGGAAAAGTCCATGGAGCTTTAATACCCACCCACCCCCCAAAACACCCTTCCACCCCATCAAAATGTCAGCAAAGTTCAAAATGAAAGAGAAAACTGCACCTTAATTCAAACTGACCAAAGATAACCGATACTGCTGAACCACTCGGACACCAAAACCTCTCACTGCTTCAGATGCTGCCAACCATTAACACATCATTTTGTTTTGGGAAGTGAGGCATAAGTGAAACATTTTGATTGTTGTCATGTTTACCCACGTGCATCCTTCAAGGATGACGATGACGGACTTTAATCCCCCTCACCTAAATGCACTATAATCATGGACCCGAGAGACCGTGGTGTGACAGACAGGAAATGACTGAGAGTTTATTGTTTGGTCAGCCTTTTAGCTCTGCAGCCTGGTGCTCCTTTAGCTAATCTGCAGTGGCTTTATTTTCACCCACAAAAGGGAAGTGTCCTCAATGCCTTCCCCAAGCCCTCTCCTCAACCCCTGACCTGATTATGTAGCGCACCTTCCTGAATTGCAATGACAAATAGAGAAAAACACTTGTAGATCTAGAAAGCAAATAACTTTGATTTGTTTTTTCATTATGATTTTGTTGTTTTGTGGCTATGCCACAGCCCACGTGGTGGGTGTCAGTCTTGAGAGTTTTGAAATCTGCCTTTCTTCTGTGGTCTTTGCTGAAGCTGAAGACCAACCTGTCCAAGGTCTCTAAATGTTGTTGGACATAAAAAAAAAGTCAAGGACCCTTTGAATTGCACTGTGGTAAAAGCAACTAAGCACCTTTGAAGAGGGCTTCAGATCCTCCAAAAGAGAAAAAAGACTCTTGGCACCTTTGTCTAAAGACAGATATTGATTGAGAGACTTGTTGTGGGCGCTCAGCGCTTCGTGACCGACTGGTGGTCTCTGTTTGTTTCGGTATGGTGCTACTGTTTGATGAAAAAATAAAAAGCAATGCAAACCTGAGCGGAGGCATCAGGCAGTAACTGCTGACTGGGTTTTGGCCTGCGAGCACGTACTGTTGTAATAGGCAGTTTGTTTGCATAATGACGCCTTTCTGAAGTGCCTGGAGCTTAAAGCCACAGGGACCTGTGTTATTATGCCTGATCTTAAACCCTATTACAAGGTAAAACCTAACCCATGACTACTGCTCCGAGCTTGGCCTCGCTTGACTTTACTTAGTAGAAAAAAACCTGTAAGCCTGTTTTAGGTCCTGTCACACAATTCGCCAAAAAAAGTCAACCAAAATATTTTGCTTTCAGATTAAAACGCATACATGGACACAGTAGCTGGCACCGGTTTCTGTGAACATCATCTCTGGGAAATATCAGCGAAGGAGTGGCTGTTAGCTAAGCAATCCCCTTTTGTTTTTCAACCTTGACGAGCTCCCATCTGGGCTGCGTTCCAAAGCTGCTGCTGTATAACATACTGTTCCCTCCTATGGAAACTCCATTTCCTGTCTCAACCAGGAGAGGAGCAGTTAACCTTAAACTCTTCACCTCCTCGAGGCCGTGGTCATTTCGAAAGCTATGGATGCAAGAATCCAGGGCAGTTTCTCTTGCTCCTGTTTAAGTTTCTGTTTCCTTTTCACTCTGGGAAATGTTGCTCACAGATGAGTATAGAAGTGTACTGTAAACAGAGGATTCCTGTCCCTCGGCTGGAAAGGTTTCATCGTGGAGTTCTGCAGCTGGTGAGCAGAGCTTTTAAGCTCTGATGCCAAAGACAGATGGTCTGTGGCTTTGCGAGAAAAGATGCCTGATGCAGCAGCACGAGGCTCTGATGTCACATTAAACATCAGCACAGAAACCTTGTCAGGTTTTCATGTGATCGTTTTGCTGTAGAAAGAAGGCCGATGATCCAGGACGAGGTCATTGAGGCCAGTGGAATTAAATGTTTGGTTGTAGGTGCACTCTGCACTCTTTCTGCTGCTGAGAAGTGGTTCCTCCCTCCTCCCTCTTTCTGCCGAGGCTTGGGAAGCTGGTGACGCTGCCAGCGGAGTCACAGGATCTCATGCTGGCAGCAGCTTCCTTCACATGCCCTCACACAACAACAAACAAAAGAGAGGAAACCACTGAAAACAACTGTATATATCCGTGAACTTTAAAATGTTGTATAAACCATCTGTCACATCGGAGGAGGACGAGGTCTTTGGGTTTAAGAGGGATTCCGCTCTGAATGAACAAGTTCGCCCTGATGTTTTCCTTCCTCCAAAGCGGTGTTGTGTAACACAAAACACCATCTGTTGTGTACATTCTTCTATATGCCAAAAACTGAACTGAAGAGAAAACTGTTGTAACACAGATCCAAACAACAAACAAGACATGACGGCGGATTTTACGCAACGAGTGAGCTCGCATGAGGGCTGAATTGATTCTGTAGCATTATTCCTCTTTAAAGAAACACGATTTTTACATTTTTGTACCGTGAAACGTCCCTTTAACTGTGAAGCTTTAATGGGGAGTGGCCACTTTTGGCAAGGCCACTTGTCTCTGCTCACATTCCTGACTCAGTTTCCCAGAACGCTTCTGTTTATGTGTACCTGGAAGCAGGAGGCAGATATGTGAGGGGGAAACTGAATGACCCAAAGACGTCTGCAGTTTGGTCCCATTCTTGCGCCTCTTTTCACGACGGTCATCGCGGGCTGAGCTCAGCCCTGAACAGCCGGGACACAAAAAAAAACCAGAACTGATGCTCTCAGCTCGCAAATTTAGCGAACTGCGACCTAATATGGACAATGACTTTGCATAAATTTGGCCGATTCTTATCTGAGTTACTTCCTCTCTGGGTGTTGCCGTCTGACAGAGACACTGAGAAGTAAACAGTCCTGAAACTGTCTGTCGCTGATGTGCTGGCTGGCTCTGTCTGAGAGGGAGAAAGTTTCTCTGGATCCACCTGAGCTGCTGGGGAGACGGTGACAGAAACCCATAAGGGCATGTTCAGTGTCAGATGTGGACAGACGGACGGGATTTAGCTCACCCATGTCCTCACATTTCTAGTCTTTATGTTGGGCTGCTCATGACGGAGTCTGTTTTTAAGTCTGGTAGCATTTGGCTGTGATCTTCTGTCGGTCACTTCTCTGGATAACTGTCCAGTATCAGGAGGATGTACTGTCTTCTATATTCAGCTGAAGTACTTGAATAATTGAATATCTCCAGCATCCACTGAACACAGCTGTGTCGTGTTGTGACTGCCGGAGGCGCTCCACAGCCAGTGTCCACCAGTGCAATTCACTTACAGACATATAAACGCAGATATTCATTCTCAACTGGCAGGAATTCACTATTTAAAGGAATAGTTTGACATTTTCAGATATGTGCGTGCTTGTTTTCTTACCAAGAGTTGGCTGTCAGGTAAATATGCAGCTGGAGCAGGCAGTTGGTTAGCTTAGCTTAGCATAAAGACTGAAAACAGAGGAAACAGCTAGCTTAGCTCCGTCCAAAGGTAACAAAATCAACTTGCCAGCGCCTGTTACGCTCACTGGTTAACACGCTTTTAATGGTTTTGGGTGGTTATGTGCAGGATTTTTCTTGGCCTGGCACATTGACCTCCTTGAGTCTCCACTGGTTGCTTGGCAACCTCAAAGTGATGACAAGACAGGAAGTCACTGCCCCTGGCTGTCATGAGATGCTGGGAGGCAGATTTTTTTTTTACCTTTTGGACAGACAGGCTAGCTGTTTCCCTCTGTTTCCAGTCTTTATGCTAAGCTAAGATAGCATATGTTGTGTTTAACTCTAGGCAAGAATGTGAATCAG
Organism: Chaetodon trifascialis; assembly: GCF_039877785.1. Classification (NCBI taxonomy): domain Eukaryota; kingdom Metazoa; phylum Chordata; class Actinopteri; order Chaetodontiformes; family Chaetodontidae; genus Chaetodon; species Chaetodon trifascialis. The sequence goes on from NC_092057.1 coordinate 10,003,627, forward strand.
CAAATCTCCCAAAATGTTGAGCTGAACCCCACATTGATTGATTGATTGCTGTTTATTTATGTCACAAAATACAGCAAATAATTAATTAGTTTAAGCTATTAAAACAAGCAAAGTGCCACGACAAGTTATTGATGCAGCTGCAACTGTGTGCTGCTTCTGAAATGCATCTGGTGGACATTTGAAGCGTGACGGAGACGTGACGGAGGGCATCTGGGGTTAGTCAGTCGACAAAATGTAGGTAAAAACACCAATTTTGATAACTGAATAATCATTTGCAGTTCTTTTTTGTTGAACCACGCAAACAGTGTGAAGCCCTCAGCTTGGGCTGTGGGAACTTCTGATTTCACTGTCGCCTGACACTTTATTGACCAAACCACAGATGAATTGACGGTTAGTTGCACCCTCAGCGGCTGGAAAGGCTCGGAGTTGAGCAGCTGCCTGTGTTCAAGCCTTCCTCGCAAAAAAGAATTTCCCTCCGTTCATGTCCGTGCAGGTGTGCTTGGGTTAGGAAGTCAGAAATAGTCCCTGCTTGGAAAACACTAAGTCGAGTCGAGGAACACAGATGGAGAGGTAGTGACGAGGACAGGGAGAAGCTGTTGGCCTCCCTCCGTCACCACCTTCCATGTGAGCGCGGTGGGGCTTTGGACCAGCGGGCTGAATAGACCCATCAGTAAGCCTACACTGGTGGGACGCCGCTGACCCCTGGGTGCCCGTCCCCGCTCTGCCCAGCGCTCACATTGTCACAGACACTCAGGCTTCTCCCGTTTCAAAGGCGACGGGCCTCTGGGCGGAGGAGGCCGGGGGGAACGGCACTTAGCCAGAGCGGAGGAGTAGCTTATCCCAAACTTTTTAATCCACCACCTCCGACCCCTTTCACACTCTGACAGCTGCAGAGGAGGAGGAGGAGGAGCCATCTGCGTCTTGATGCCCCGTCTCATTTGTCACTGACCTGGAAACCTCCATCTGGGAAGAGGCCTGATGGGGGAAGGTGTCAAACCTGCGGGTCCACGTGCAGTTCTCTTATCACTGAGCAGAGGTGTTGGAAGCTGGCTGAAGCTCGCTCCAGTTTGTGCCTCTCAGGTCCAATCACTGCCCCCGAGTCACAGAGCGAAGCGTCTGTTTTCACGACACGGAAACCTTTCAAACACCCAGAAGGTCGTTTAAAGACCCTGAAACCCTGAGGCCAAAGTTAGACGAAGTTGTGTTTTTCACGGTGCTTTTCTCGCCGGTTTGAGGTGGGCGGAGCTCAACGTATTTGTGTTGCATTCGTTATCCAAAAAGGAAGTATGAAATAGCATGAAAAAGGTTGATTATTCTGCAATGGGCAGAGTACTTGATGATTCAGATAGTCAAAACCGCAAGAAATGTTGCTTCACCCATCCTCCATTTTGGGGAGGGGTTGACCTTCGTTGTAATGACTCAGCTTTTGTTCAGTGGACCCTTTTGCACATGAAGTTTTAAAATCACACAGGAAAAGTTCCCAGTTTGTGGGTTTGTGGAGGTCGTGTGTGCATCGTGAAACCACGATACACGTTCGCATAACTGTTCATCGCGCTAGCACCGCTGAACCCTGGTTGGTGAAAGGTCCGCGCACCTCTTTGGTTTTTGAAATATCTCCAGAGATCTGAAACACAGACGCTTGGCTCTGCACCTCGAACGCCACCGTGATGTACGAGCGGCACCTTGTAAGCAAAACCGAGTCAGTCGTTTCTGTCGAGATGGAGAGCCGGTGGTGGACGAGAGCGGGAAAAACACGACGTCTCGTTGGAAACGACGAAATGATCCTCTGGTATCCAGCGAAAGAGAGAGAGAATGAAGACTGAGAGATCCCATCCCTGCTGGTGCTCTAATCTATCTGGAAACACGTTGAACGATGGGAGGAGAGGAAGATCGACGGACGAGCAAACATTCCACGATGCCATGTCATATACTGTACAGCAACCCTTACTTCTCTCCCTCCCTTTTCCTCCCTCCTTCCCCCAGTGATCACAGTACTACAGTGATTCTTCGGACCTGTTAACACATTAACACATCTTTATGTACAACTCCTTTGTCAGTAAGTAACCTTTAAAAAAAAAAGTACAAAAAACAAATTAAAAAAAAAATACAAGAAGTGCCGTACAAATAGAAGCCTAATATTTTTTGTTTTGGTTTCGTGTGAGTGTACTGTACACCTGTATAATGTATATTTTAATATTTATATGCAGCTGTTGTATTAAAGTATATTTTTAAAATAAAAATGGGGCTGTGTTGCTTTAATGTACAATGTGTATATATGTGTAATGAAGGTAATTAATGGTTCAGAGCAGTGAGGCGACAGTGGCATCGATTTAAGGTGTTGCTCTTTGTTTCCCTCTTGGAGCATCAAGTCAGGATGTGAATTTCCATTGTGGGACCGCTGGTACGTAATGCTGCACAGCACCACCAGCAGGTCACTCAGAGTCACTGCACCGGTTAGCTTTTTTTTTTTTTTTTTTACATAACTTCATTCTGAAGGAATGAAGGCGAGGATCAGCCCTTTGCATGTTTTAAAGTGTACTGACAATGATTTCACCTCAGGATCCACCTCACACAGTCTAAAGTCAGCTGGCGGGCCTTTTTTTTAGCCCTCATTGTGGTCTTACATAGGAGCCAGTTACACTCTCAGGTTTTGGGCTGTTGGAGACAAGCTCCACCGACCAAAATCTCAACAAACTTCCAAACCCAGATATTTACCCTGAGCTAAATTTAGAAAAGTAAAGGGCCAGTTCACCCATTTTTTTTTCCACATTTCACCTTTAATGGCATCAAACTATGTGGATAATTTTGCTTTATTTCTCAGTCTGGTGTTTTTGATGCACTCCGGTGTAGTCAGCAGTGGCTGGAAATGTGTTAGCGGTTCTCACAATATAAAAAAAAATAATCCACAAATCTCACTGTTTCGCATTTTCCTGAGAACTGTTTCCTAACTGGAAAAAAAGGTGTCAGACACCTGAAGGCAAAGGAGTGTTTGGGCGTTCAGTCGAGCCACACTCAGAAGTCGTCTGTCAGAGATGCAATAGATTGTACAAATGGAGATAATGGCTCACACTTTCCACGAGGCGCTCATTGTGTTATGCTGTTATACGCAGAAAGTGACAGAAGCAGCTTTGCACAGAACATCCAGCCAATGATTGTGTGAGTCATTGTCTGACTGCTGATCAGCAATCGACTGGATGTAAGAAAATAAGTGACTTTGTAAAGAGGCTGAACTCTTTCACCTCACCTCGAACCTAAAGCCTAAGCTAAGGCCGTTTCTGGGTACATTTATTTTTCCCTCTCAGTACTTTGCAGTAAAAATAATAATCTCACATGTTCCATTTAGTAGCTGCTCTGGAGCTTTCAGTCATATCACAAACTACTCATCGCCCAGTTATCTGTCAATTGTTCTGAGCACTCGGTCGGCGTTGGCTTAAAAACTAGATATACGATCAAAAGCTTCAGAGAAGACACTAAATGGATCTCATGGAGATATCGTGTTCTCAAAGGTAACACAAGACCCAAGAGTTTCTGACTTTACAGCCTGTCTAATCTGAATGGTGGAGCCAGGTGAATGATGGGGGGCATAAAGTCTGTCTGCAAGACGGTGCGGAGGGCTTAATTGCCAAAAATCCTGCACAAACATCAGACAAGACTCCAAACTGATTTCATTACAAAAGGATTCTTTATTGGATTGGAATGGTTTCTATTCACATTGATGTTAAAAGTACCTTAATTAAAAACATCAAAGTCAAGTGTCCCCTTCAGTGAATTACTGTTAATCATTGCACAACGCCCAGCGCTCGAGGGACGCGCTCAACCACTGGTCCCATGTCAGGAGAACAACATCAGAGGAGCAGCAGAAATCCTTCAAACCACATCAGGAGGGATCAGGTCCGCAGTTGGCAGAAGGTGTTCGAGGGCGTCACGAGTGAAACATCACTGCGAGCCTTCAGACTCTCCGGCTGCTGGTTCAGGACTCACAAGTGGGAAACATATTTCTGAGGTACAGATGAGGTTAAAAACACACACCGACAGTTTGACGAGGACGCATCGGAAAGGAATGGAGTGTGTACAAGTGTGTACACGACACAGTCAGCACGAGTGGACTCACAGTTTTAAGTTAAAGCTCGCGTCTCTGCTCCCTTTAAGCACCACAGTACAGGTTACAAAACAGCTTCCTCTAAAAACAATGGAGTCGTCATCGCTTGGTTTGAAGGGTCACGTCCCAGAACTCTGCCTGAAATCAGCTAAATTACAAATATGACGTCTGGACACAGAAAAAAAAAATGGGAAAGTTTCACCAGGTGCTACTCAGACACATCTGCATCATCATGGTTTGTTGCACATCTGTATCAGGACTCATAAAAACACAGTAAAAAAAAAAAAAAAAGAAGCCAAACAGTGGCTTCATTTACAGCTGTGGAATGCAGACGACCTGAAGCTGAATGAAGCGGACCTGAGGGTAAGGCTTCTTTCCTAAAAATGGCTTCAAAGCAGTTTATGTTGGAAACCATACCTCACGCTGAGGTCTTCTCAGCACTGTTTGCCGCGTCCCAGCATCCATTTTGGCGAGCGGCGTGAGACTTTCTTCCCTTTCATGGAGTTAGTGCGTTCAGAAGTCAGACGACATCTGTTTGAGTCGGGCCTCTGGGGTCCTCGTCTGCTTTCAGCGCCTTCATCCAAACGCTGAGCAGATCAATCCGCTTATTTCAGCTGGCTCTGGCTTTCCTCTGATAGAAATCAGTGCTGGACGGGGTCTTGGCAGAACAACAGTGGCACGGAGTATCAAAGCGCAGTCTGAGGCCTGAGCTGTGCGGCTGACGTCACCGGCCTGCGGGGCTGCCGTTGAGGAAACGCTCCCATCGGGACGGAGGGAGGCGCAGATGAAACAATATCTTTGATGGCAGAAAAGCGCCGTCGCACTCATGATGTCATGAGATCACCTTTGAGGTTCACCTGTTCGATGGCGGTAAAAGAAGGAGTTTGAGGTTTAAGGTGAAACAAAAATCAGTTGTCGGCTGAGTGACAGCCTCCTCGTCTCTTCAAATGTTACCGAATACTCAGAGGTCACATGTACACGATGAAGGGAAGAAACAGATGTAGACACATCTGGAGTATACCAAGTCTGGGGGGTAACTTGTGTTTTTAGATCCTCCACTAGTGGCAAAAATGTCGAGTTGGGCTCCAGATGAGAGGTCAGGTTGTTGCCTGCACACCTGTACAGTGGCCATTTTGGGACATTTCAGACTGCTTGTCAGGCTCAGCTCTACATTGTTCGACCTTGCTGAACTCTGCTGTACTTTAAGCTAAATTAACACGTTGATATTAAATTGAATATTAGCATGCTAACATGCTGAAAGTGCCACAGCACTGTTACAGTTCAGCTAACTGGAACAGCGTTAACACATCTGCTAGCATTAGCAAAAGGAGCCTGTCGTGCTGTGCCTCAGGAGGGGGCATCCTGGAAAGGCTCAGTCATTCACAAGCGAGGATGGAGCGAGGTTCACCACTTTGTGAACACATGATTGTATGAAGGATATTACCACATGAGCTCAGGGACACTTTGTAAAACTGTTGACGGTAAACACAGTTTCTTTGCATTCTGTTTTTTTATGTTTTCCACAGCGTCCCAACTCTTTCTCTATCGTGCTGTAAATAAATTAGTGTTATATTATCAATGAGCTGTATTTTTAAACCTCACACTGCCGACTCTGCAATCATACAAACGTCTGGTATTCAATGATGTGCACGCTTGGAGCTGAAAAAACAGGAATCCTCCTCATCTCGTTCATTCATCCATCCCATATGGCGTAAACACAGCCCGCTATGTCGGCCCTAATAAGCACAGCTGAGACCATCTGGACTCGCTCTGGAGGTATCCTGCCATGCATTAAAGTGCTGCACAGGTGTAAGGTGACCAAATGCACTAGGGTTCGTTCTCTAGGGAAGATGAATGGCCGATGGACTGGTTTCACTGTGGATGGATCAGCTCATTTGGCCCTCAATGGAGCCACGGTCTTCCACAAATCCATATTTCCATGTTAAGCATTTTCTGCTGGGGAGTATTATCATCGCTCATCGCTCCACTGACTCCAGGTTTGCTGTCCAGACTCATTCAATGAGGCTGAAACATGGGAGCGAATTAATGACAGCTCTTGAATCCGTCATGCAAAGTTGCTTCTTCTCTTCCAAACCGGTCTTAAAGAAAAGAGAGTAAACACAGAGAACGTTTCCCGTCCAGTCCACTGCTTCTCAGGGGAGGAGGGCCTCTCCCTCTTCGACCCAGAGGAGGTTCAGGGCCTCGGCCTGCCGCTGCTCCCGCTGGTGGATCCTCCGCAGGCGCAGGACGTAGAGCAGGATGGCCAGCACCACCACCAGGATGCAGAGCGAGAACAGGTGGTGGTTGTAGACGAAGGAGGAGCGCAGCCAGCTGGGGTGGCTCTGCCGCAGCGTTTCCTGCTGCAGGTCCCTGGAGACGACAGGAAGGGCAGAAGACGACATGAAAACAACACCTTGCTGCATGTTTCATACAAAACAGTCTGCGTGGGACAAAGTCATCCATTTGTCCCTGCAGTGCGTGCGCTATCTGTGATGCATAATAGTAAAACCAACCTGCATGTTTTCATGTATTCAGCCACTGCACTGGGAGGGCTCATCTTCAATAGCTTACATTTAATTCATCTTTAGAGCTTCCATCGCTGCCTCATAAAGACATATAAATGTCTTCTACTCGAGTCTAGCTGAAGGGAGACACACCCTGATAGAGGACGGCCGCCCTGCATTTCCTTCATGGTGTCACACTTTGCATGTTTCTCTGAAAGAGTTTGCATATTGTGATTTGTTTCCTGAACCTAAAGGTTAAATGGTTACAGGGACGGGAGGAGTGTGTGTGTGTGGTGTAATGATGGAGTCACCTGAGAGGCAGGAAGCGGGTTTTATACAGGATGGCTCCCAGAGTCCACTGGACCTCCTTGTCATAAACCAGCTGGGCTGTTTTCAGACTCGGGTAGTCGGCGGGGAAACGGAAACCGGAGTGCAACACCTCGTACATCCAGGCTGACTTGAAGCACTGATACCTGAGTGAACAAGAGCAGGTGGGTCAGCAGGCGTTTACTCTGCAGAGGCCTGCAAAGGGACAGCGAATGAATGTCAGCGGCAGGTTCAGCCCGGCCTGCTCCACCTGCAGGCAAAGGAAGATACCAGCTGTTCACACCTGCAGGTGTAGACATGCCCATGAGCACCACCTACAGGCACAAAAGTATAATAGCATCATCTAGCCACATACAGGCACTGAGTGTTACAGCTTTTCTGTTTTTGGACAGAGAATTTGCATTTTAAACCTGCAAAACATCCCATGGTCTCTGATGACCTGGTTACTTTCACAGGGAAGTAAAAGCAAATTATTGATGCAGGCTGACTAAGTTCTGTGTTCAGTGCTAAATACCTGAGCTATGACCTCGGGTGTTAGTGCAATCATTTACATGTCTGTTGTCGATTGGTGGAACTGTCGGCTCTGACTGTTTCTCCAAAAAATTAACACTTTGGCTCGGCTGTCAGCCTCAGTGTTAACTGTCCAAAAATAAAGTCTCTGCCTCACCGCTGGGCCTGGCTTCTGTTTAGAACAGGAGAGAAATGATGCATTCACTTCTAAAATCCCTGAAATCCAGCTGAGGTGATTTCCTATTCAAGCATTTCACACCCGGTGGAGGTTTGAGTGAATCCAGGAGAAGAACACAAACCTAAAATCACACGTAGACTCAAAAGCAGCAGCTATAAAAAGCCTTCTTTGCCTGTAGGTGGTGATACGGACACCTCAGCGTGTGCAGGTCTAAGCTGCTGCTGCTGCTTCCCTTTCCTGCTGGTGGCGCTGGTTAGCAGGGGCAGAACTAACAGTAACTGAACAGCACCTCCTAGTGGAGAATCTACAGCCTGCGAAAGGTGAACTGGTGAGACTGTGACATCTAAATGACATCATTTTCCTGTAAATAAATGAGAGTTTTGCAGCTGTTTCGCACTGATCACTTAAACCTACTTTACATCAAGGCCATGAAAGTCTTTACATGTGTTGCTCTATGCTGTGTCTGGTTGCTCTTTCCTGGAGAGAAATCTCGCACACACAAGTGATGCGTCCTCAGAGGTGCACGTGTGTCCTGCTGGGAATAAACACAAGCTGAACAAGAGCGTGGATCAGGATGAAGGCAGCCGGAGAAGAGAGATGAACTTACTTGAGTCTGCTCATGTCGGCCTGCTGAGAGAAAAGTTTGTTCTCCAGACGCTGCTTGAGTGTCGACCACTTGGTGGAGCAGTAGTCCTGCGGAAACACCGAAACAAACACAGCCGCTAAACTTTCTACGAACATATGTTTGATCCAGGTTACTCCTGAACGACTCGGCGGTGTGTGTGTGGATACCATGGCGGCTCTGGAGTACTTCTCGCTGTCATACTGTCCCCCCAGCCTCAGCACGTCCTCTGTACAGTAGAAAAACTCAGAGAAGCCGTAGAACTCGCTGTTGCTGAAGTTGATGGGAGCCTGAAAAAAACATTTTCTGTTATTTTTTGTGTATTTCTGCTTCATGAACAATCGAACCAGACAGACTGGAAAGCAGGGATTTCAATATGAGCGCAAGAACTGCCCTTAAATAAGGAAATACATCATCATGAACATGTTTTTTTTAGTGCTGTCAATCAATTAAAATATTTAATTGCGATTAATCTCATGAATCTCATAGTTAACTCGCGATTAATCGCAAATTAATCGCACATTTTTAGCTATTCTAAATGTCCCTTGAATTATTATTTTAATAGTCTTATCAACATGGAAAAGTGGATCGGCTTGCTTTGTGCAAATGTTTTTTATTGAAAACAACAACGTGTAGTGTTTTATTTCACACTAACATTCTCACTTTGAGCAGTCATTCACATTTGAATGAATCGAATTTCACACAATTTAACACTGTCAATAAACAGATGACAAAAAAGAAATACTTGGTTACAAAAAAGCTAAAACCATGTTAAACCATGGCTTAAACTTTCCTTTCTTAAGTTTCCTTTGAACATAACAGCATCCATATGCCTCTGTAGAAAGCCATCCATTGTCGCCTGGTGTTGACAAGGAGGCGGCGGAGAATTCGCATTCGCCGTGTGTTTGGCCATCAGGTGGTATTTCAGACTGGATGTGCTCACACCGACATTACACACAGATAACTTTGGTCTTGTCAGTCGACCCATCTGGCAACTTTTTGAAACTTTTCATTCAGAATCTTGTTCGCATCCATTTTGCCGTTTTGCGCTTGACATCCACACAAACCGGTAGCCTACTCTTTTACAGCTAGCGAGCAGGCAAGACCAAAACGTGCGTGGGGCGTGCCCATTGTTTTGTTTCCGGTTTACAATCGGATCCTGTAGTTATTCTTACGTTATTAGCCGTGGTCACAGCTTATAAAAGACTAGGTTCACTAGGTCACAAAGAGCGTTAATCTCACGATAAAAAAAATTGACGCCGTTAAAATTGATTTGCGTTAACGCGTTAATAACGTGATATTTTTGACGGCACTACTGTAGTTTTTTGTTTGCTGAATTTATTGAATTCAAAACTGACATGAAGGTTCGTACCTGATAGACGCCGCCTGGTGACATGGTGCCATTGTGGAGGCCCAGGAAGGGGCGTACGGCTTCTTGACAGCGAGTCCAGTCGCCCTGACCCCTCAGGTACAAGGTGTGGTTGTCCCTCACAATTGTGTCTGACAGACCGGTGGGCAGGCAGGGGTCCAGGTACGGTTTGTCCTCACTCAGGCCTGTCTGTGCGGTCAGGAACCTGGACGAATGGGAACATGACATGTTAAACATTGAGGAGCACTGGGAAGGGAGCGGTCCAGCAGTTCAGCATGTACATCTTCAACAGTTACAGCGTCTTTATTGTGTTTAGTTAACATATTCATCTGGACACATTAGCATAATTAGCATAGACAACAGACTGGCATGACTGGCTGGCTTGTAAACTATACTTTCCATCATGCACCACCTGTTTGGATCTCACAGAATATGCATTGAGCTTTATGGTGCAAAGCAGGAAGAGGTCTGTTCTCACAGTCCAAGGTTTCAGTTTCGACAGCTGTTGGAGGCAGTAAAACATTCGCACATGCTCAAAGTTGTGGTGAGAAAGGTAATCTTGGTTTTGAACAACACTACTAAAAGAGAGATAAGGAGGTTGGCAATCAGCTCGACTCCGAAACATAAACACATGTATGGATACTGAGTGTGAGACCAGACAGATGTGCGCTTTGCTTCACTGAACCCAGTCGCTGCTAGAATTTAAAGGAAAATCACAGCAGCTGTAAGATAGAAAGACATGCACAGTGGCCCAAAAATAATACATTGTGTGTGCTTATGTGTGTGTGTGAGTCTCAACCTGTTCTTGGCCAGCGTGTTGTTGGCCAGCTGGTGCTCGTAGCGCTGCCTGGCCAGGTTTCCCCCGAAGCCGAGGAACGTGGTGACGTAGACTCTGTAAACATGTTGTGTGTGCTCCACATCACAGCCCAGATTAAACTCTGCCAGAACACTCTTCCCTGCCTCCTCCTAAAACGCACAGACGTCACAGCGCTGCAGGTCAGAAAGGCTCTCCAGACCAGCGTGATCTGCTATCATTTAAACAGCTGATTTATCATTTATGTCCTTTTTCACGATGGTTCCAAGCGCTCATGTGTGAGAAGGTACAGCTTCTGTTGGTCTTACATTACTGTAAACTGAATATTTGGGGATTTTGGACATTTCAGTTCACACCATCACTCCGCCGCTCACTGCACTTCTTTACCTCCTGTGGTGAACTGAACGTGATGGCGCTGGGAACCTCGTACGCGATCTGCAGTGAAGCTCCACCCATATCCATGATGCCCACTGTGCGCCGCCTGCTGATTGGCTGCTGGTTCTGAGAGCCTGTTGTCACCTCCACTGTGGCGTCCTCTGAGAAATGTGAAGAAATCGTGGTATTATTCTCTTACGTTGAACTAAAAGAGTGTGTCACACAAAACCAAACAGTGTCAGTTTATGTCTGGTTAGCTTACGCCTTCACACTCACCCTCATCAGCATGATCAAAGCGGCCCAGTACAAAATTAATGCCAATCCATGCATACACTCCTTCAGGGTCAAGCGGTATCACGTTATCACAACAGCCACGATGGGGAGACAAAAAACAGGCAGGAAGCAGTTAGAAAAGACTTTTTTAGGATAATTCCTACCAATATATACTCAGACCAGTACCAGCAAGCATGTCACCTCACCTTCCTGTTTCCCAGAGATGACCTCGGCATGGGAATGGGAAAACAGGAAGTCAAACTCGAGGGGGACATCAGTGACCAGGTCCTCCAAGATGGCCGCCTGCTGGCTACATGCAGAGACAGAAGAAAAATAAGACAAACACAGAGGCTTGGACAAAAATAACACCAACACCAGGCGGCTCTGCGTCCAGTCAAAGCGTAACACAACAGCTCGACAATCAAAACCAAACTCATGGATTGTATTTTTAAAGCTTGTGTCCTGAACTCTTTCTGCTGCTTTTTCAAATTACAAAATAACAAGAGAGGTCACGGCTCAGCGGTGAACTTGGATGGAAACTAGAAAATCAGCTTCCTTAAATGCACAAATAAAGCTGAGAAAACAAACAGACAGACTTGAAATACTCTGAGAGCGCACGGAGCATGACGGCAAGAGCAAGCATAACATAAGTTTATATAAACACTGTACAGTAAACAGTTTATGAACACACATAACTCAGGCCTGCAGTAAATCCTCCCTTCATGATCTTCAGTTTTTGTTGGAGAGATACGCTCGTTGTGTTTGTGGAGTTGCTTAATTGTACTGTGTTCACATTTCTTCAGTGGAAAATGGGCGAAATAACAGAAACACACCACAAACATCATCCTCCAAAAATTGATCGTACAGTGAAATCGGCCGCTCTCTGCATCAGTTTCAACAAAAAAAATGCATGCTGCTCTGTCTACCTGTCTGGCAGCAGCCTCATGCCGGCAGTACAGAGGATGTAGAGCGGCGTCTCTTTGTGTTTGTTCTGCGGGACGTGAGCAGCGGCGAAGCTGAGGAGAGGGTGGAGGTAGTCACTGGCCTGCGTCGGGGTCTTCGCCAGGGTGGAGATACCTGAGAGAACACACACGTGAGCGCAATCTGTTACAAAACAAGAGTAACTACAACATCCACCATGATATGACTCACCTCTGCAAAGCTGTCACGATAAGACGAGAGTGAAAACGATGTCAGCGTGGAACGCGGTTATCTGTCTGATCTCACGCTGAGTATCCAGACGTGTGTTTGGTCAGTAGCTCTGAAAGTGACGCTTTTACTGCAGAATTCACTGCGTTGAACTTCAAATCACTGTTTCAGAAAATGTGCGACTGATTCCAGATGTGCATGCTGACATTATAACCTGTACTGGATTTTTTCAGGCTGATACTGAGATTGATATTTAAACCTGCCTGAACTGAATTTTAAGCCACTTGAGGGCAGTGGAAACACGTTATGAGCACAACATTAACACATCATCACCTCTTGAGTCAATGCAGTTGCTTTCCAGTTGACATAAAATGACAAATGTAAATGAATAATTCATAATCATGACTATGAATGAGCAGCCAAAGGTGTCGTTCCTGAAAACAGAAGAAGAAAAACTGGTTCTTCCATGATGGCTGTTACATCATGTTCCAGGGTTCAAAGTTCCTCGTAGCCTCTAACTGCTGCTCCTGGAACAAACTCGGTGTATCTAATCATCTGCTGCGACTTAGATAAAACTCGAGGACTGAATGGTCCTTTCTGCTGGCGTGACTCAAATGCTTAACAAACTAACGTCATCATTAATACACTTCCTGACAGACCGCTCAGCTCAGGACGAGACCAGAGAGTTTTCCATACAAGGAAAAACAGCAGGAGTAATGTTTGAACTTGGAGTTTTCCTACTTTCGACTTTCCATGAATGCACTCTCCAGTCGCTCTCACACACTCTCGTCTTTCACTTTTTTGGCCGCGAGCCAAATGGACACACGATGATAAGTAATGACCTTCATGCTCAATGCCACCACTGCATGATCCCAGAAAAGACAACGTTCGACCAAATCTCTGTCAAATCTTTGGCCTTTTCACCACAAGCATTTGCACTACACATAACTATGGGTTCAAATGATTCACAATATTGAAAGGAAATAAAGAGAGAAACAGAGTTGTTGCTTTGTCTTGGCTGATTCTTAATCAAAAACTGTTCAGTTCTCTTTCCCAGAATGCACTGGAAAGACTGAGAGTGCAACGCACAAAGGAACTACAGCCGTCCATTGAGGACAGTCCAAACATTCATGTGTGAATATGCACATTTAACTCCTCAGCATGTTAAGAACAAAACTTTGTCTGCACGACTTTAGTATTTTATGACAAAAAGAAAAGGAAAGCGGACTCACCAGGTTTGATCTTCTTGACGACTGGTTTGCGGTCGCGGTCCCTCATCTGTCTGATGTCCAGCAGCGTGTGAGGGTTCCCGTTGTGGGGGGGCCAGTAGTACACAAAGACCCGAGAACCACTGCTGCCACAGTCCACCACGATCCCATAATTCAGGGCAGGGTTGAGGACGTCAGTGGCCTCCATGGACTCTGCGATGGAGAGGTACCTGGACGAGAGAACGCAGGAACGCTATGAGAAACATGCTGTTTTTAGAAGAAGCGTGACAATGAAAGGTTTTATTTCCATGTCACGTGGACATACTCACACACATTCATCAACAGCAAACTGAATATGTCAGTATGTAAACCCAGCAGTATGTAACAGGACAATATAATGGCATGTGCATGTCTAATTCAACCACATGTCTAACAACAGACACACTGAGACATGCACAGAACCAGTTATAAAGGAGTTGCAAGCAAAACTACAAAGTGTTTTTAACTCACAAAAGTCATCTGTGTGTCTCTGAAGAGAGCACACCTGCAGTCAGTCTCACAGAGTGAGTTCACGTCACTTTCAGCTGTCTGGCTTCAAAAACAAACGTGATAACTGTGCTAGCAAAGCCGATTATCAGCCGCCTCTGTTTACCAAGAATTTTCCAGCCTTGCAACAAACTGTCGGGTTCACATGGGGGGGTGGGGGGGGTTCAATCAACCAATCACATGCACAGAAGAAAAAGACTTATTTGTGGATTGAAACAGCATATGGTGTGTGTGTGTGTGTGTATATATATATATACACACACACACACATATGTATTTATTTATATACTGTGTGTGACTCCAGCACATCCTCTGAGTCTGTCTGTTTGCGCAGAACTCTCCAGCTCCTACTCACATGTTGACTCGGGCCCCGGGCCGTCGCTGTGGACCCCACAGCTGCCTCTGATAGGTTCCCAGGAGGAGGACGGTGGAAGCGATGAAGAGCAGCAGCAGCAGCAGCAGTCTCTGCCTGGGAGCACAGCCCAGAGACAGCAGGGACACGCTGCAGTACCAGGAGGCCGGCAGGCAGGAAAAGGTGATCCTGTGGAGGAGGAACAACTACAATCAACGCTATGGAGACAGACATCAGGATGTATTCTAGTATATGTAAAGGTTACAGTGCACATTATGATGCACCACTCATCAGGGCGTCTCTCACAGAGGCAGTTATCAGTCTATTACCTTGCCATAAGTCCACGTCGGCAAAAATACTAAACACACAGTCGTCACCTCATGTTGCCTGCAGTCTTATAAGGATCCTGTTCAGAGACTTTCTTCTTCCTGTAGGTAAGAGGGAGGAAAGATTTAATACGGCCTCACAGCCCTCTAAAATGCTGTTTACTTTAACATTACCCCAACTCTTGCCAATACAGGCCATTAGAAGAGGCGTGAGTGGCTTATTTCCCAGTTACATAATATAAAACTGTTGCATACGAAACAGAACAGCTGCTCTGCTGGAGGGACAAACACAGAGAATATATTTTATATGTGTTCCGCCTTAGCTACAACAGGCTAACGTTACTACTGTATCTATTAACGTAAGTTAGCATCAGCTCAGTTACAAACCGGCTAACGGTACATTCGTGAACTCCTTAGTTTACTGTTAACGTTACAGTTTGTCCACATGCTATCACTGTCTGATATAAAGTTACCTAAATATGCCGATCATCCGCCATGACCTACAGTTCTTCCGTTAAGTCTGCTGTTCCTCCGACAGACCCGATAAGAGAGTCTTCTCTTCTCTCGCTGTATTTCACGGAGATTATTTTAAAAGACGGCGAAGGAGAGGAAATGACCGAAAAAATCCAACACACTTCCGGTCGACCCGTCGGTGCGTCATCGTATACGTAGCGTTTCCAGCGCTCTGTCGCATTCAGGTGCTATAGGAAAAATGAAAACTACGAATGTTAACTTCACGACAAAGTGGCTACAACGAACTGGGGACAAATATGAAATTACATCACAGGCTATATAGCCTGAGCATTATTAAAAAAAACACAACACACGGAATCATAAGTGTGTGTGTGTGTGTGTGTGTGTGTGTGTGTGTGTGTGTGTGTGTGTGTGTGTGTGTGTGTGTGTGTGTGTGTGAGAGAGAGAGAGAGAGAGAGAGAGAGAGAGAGAGAGAGAGAGAGAGAGAGAGAGAGACTGCGGGTTATTATTGTTTATTGACTTGCTATCATAAACCACACAGATGATAAACTGGCATACATAGGCTACAATCTATATAATATATAACATAACACAGTTTCGAAATTTGAATCAGATTTTTATTACAATGAAGGGATTCGAGCGAAACCTGAAGGCAGCATATGCCACCATGTGGAGATATGAGAGTATGCTGTGGATCATTTGCCAATTTCTAGAGTTTATGATTGTTACTAGTAGGGCCTGCCTTCATTCAGCCCGACCACAGTAGCGCACAGTCTTATAAGCAAATAGATCAAATCAGTAAGGCCAGTGTGACTTAGTATCAGCTTGTTGCTCAAAAATAAATATTTCACCTCAGTTTTGTTCTGTTGAACTGTAGAACTACTCTCAAACGTGTTAGAGTTTCATGACACAAAAGCATCGATTGAAATGTCTATGTCTATGTCTATGTCATATAGGCTAATGATAAAATATCAGATCACTTACAAAAAGTATTTTTCTCCAAGCATATTACGAATACTCTGTCTACAATATCACAATAAAAACAATAGAATAAAATAACATAAAACTTATGCCAAAATGTATTAATTATGAATTATTGCCAATTATATATTTTTATGGTTACAATTCCAGTTTGGGACGTCCTGTGTAGCACTTCCCGTACGTCCATGTGACCTCCCGATGTTACAAAATCGTTTACGTCCACTGACATTAAACCTCCAATCACTTCATCTGCCCGCCTCATTCTAAAGCCAAATTAGCGAATGAGATGCTCTGTCAGTGATTGACAGTCAGCCTGTCGAATCATCTGGAGCTTCTAATATGACTCACAGACAAATCCGCCAAGATCACACCCGCCTGGTCTCCCGGCTCCCGGACCCTCCACAGCTGTCTGCCGCGCTGTACCAGCGACCCGCCAAGAGTTTCTACGGGTGGGCAGGGGCAGTAAGCAAGCTGCCGGGAAGACGGCACCAACAGGCGGGTCGCTAGAGTCGTCGATTTAATAGACTTGACGGACTAAACACCCCGTCCCTTGGATGGAAGCGGACGGTTTCGTGTCCCGGCGAGCGTCCGTGGAAACACCGGGCGTCGACAGCCGTGTCACAGGCGCTGCAGCCGGGGCTGAGTTTCGATGGCTGGGCGGCAGGATCCTGGACGCCACGGGGGGATTTGTCGGATCTCTTTCACCAAGAATGGCAGGGGAACAGGACTTTGCCCCGATGTTGCATCGAGCAACTCCGGAGACCTCGACCTTTGTCGAGCCAGAAATAGACTATGAGGGACTGCCTCAGGGAGTATCCACCAGCACACACATGCTGGCAGGATCCGTGGCTGGAATCATGGAGCACTGCCTTATGTATCCCATCGACTGTGTCAAGGTACCAGAGCAACCAAATACAACATATTGCTTATTTTGAAACGTTTTCAGGCCCAGTTTATGTCACTGTCAACGCCGCCACTGGTTGCATAAACCTGGAGCTAACGTAGGCCTCAACAGAAGCCTGAGCTCGAGTAACGTTAGGCTACAAGCTAACAGGTTTTGCTAACAGAGGTCAGTTAATTGACTAACGGTATCTAAACAGAAAATAACGCAACGCAAGGTGGTCAAAATGAAAATCTAAAACATGAGTGGGCATGTTTATCCTAGCTCAGCTTTTATTTAACAGATTTTTTTTGTAATAACAAACTGTTAGTTTTGACAGTTGCGTCCCCTTTCACTCAGCTGGCATGCAACGTACAGTAGCCTACTAGCTAAAGTAGTGGTTGCCTTCCTGGCTAACATGTATCCATTATCGGACAGGACATGCCATATTTTTTCATAGCTCTAACCATCAACTGTCAATTCTAAGCTCTGTCATTGTGCGGCAGTGATAGAAAAGGGTCGGTAAAGGTCCAGCGTACCAGGCAAATTAACAGGTTATTTATTCAAAGATGGATTCTATGTTTGAAACTCATTTCAGTTGTTCGCGGATTTAGTGTGGCGATATCTGTGTGAGGAGGTCATGTGGAAAGTTCATTGTGAAGTTTTAAAACTAGGCTCGTAAATGATTAACACATGTGGGTCATCGGTCATCAATCTTATCAATCAGTCACTTTTGCATCTATGTGTGTTACAGTTAACCAATATATATTACACAACTGGGTGGAATTATGATTACCCAACCATACCAATCTATGATAAGGTCAAAAAAAAAAAAAACCTGAAACGTTGTACCAGCAGTGGAGTGGATCAATTAATTATTGATTCAGAACTCTTTACTACACAGCTGTAATTTTCATAAAGATAATTATTATATAATCTGGCAGCTGTGTCTGTGGCCGCCCCTCAAACAGATCTCAGAGGTTAGAGACCTCTCTGTTTTGACATTCTTAAGAGCATGGTATTGATAGACCCCACTGCCCCACAATGCAGAACACAGCACATTGAGGAGCTATGCACTAGTGGAAGAAATTATAACCAGTTGTGAACAGTGGTGAGAGCAAGAACATCCTCGGGAAAAGGTTTTGCTTACATCTGTTGGTTTATGGTTATGATTTCCTGCTGTACAAAACAAAGCAGAAAAAAACATTAATTTCCTGATGTGAAAACAGTACACTATGAAAATAAGCCTGGAAGCACAGACTGTACAGTATTATTTTTTTAATTCTGATCCTCTGTGTTGAATGAGGAACCGTTCACTGGGCCTTCTCACGAGCAGACCACACTAGCCACTCGCTCATTACAGACCTCGAAAGTTAACTCTCCTCTGATTTACGGGCTAATTCAGCACCTTAATCTCAAAACGCACCTCAACACCAAAGACATTTTGCCAAAAGCCACTAGTCTCCTTTTCATCCAGGACACATAAATTACAATTAGAAATGACTTGTTGGAAATATCGACCCTACTAATCAGATGTTGACATCAAGACTAAATGTGAATTAGGTTTGATGTCTTCGACTGGTCGTTGTTTGTGTCATTGGTGCCTCCTCTCCTGACTGTTATGTTCTTCTTGCTGTATCAGAGGACAAAGAACAAACAGTTCTCGGTGGTTTCCCTGAGCAGTGGCCAATCAGACAAAGCTCTTTTTCATAACAAATTCCTTGATGATAGCTCCTCCACTTCATTGCATTTTTTTGGCAAAATGGCCTTGAACCACACCATCCCCTTGTTTACAACAGTTTCCATTGCAGATCCATTGCATCAGAGTAGCACCATGCACAGCAGATTGTCTTTTTCATGTTATCAGGTGTCAGAAATAACTAGAATTCTGTTCTGGTGAGTCAAAATAGCATTTTCAAATTCTGTGTTTGCCACATACTTAATGTTTTGACTCACACAAGTATGAATACAATCCTTTATCAAACATAAATATATAGATTATTGGTACTTTACACATTATGAAAGAAAAATATTGTCATTAGAATTGGTAACACTGTGATTATGACTATGCATCAGTGCATAAGTAAATTATTATTGTGAAAAGTAAAGAAACATAGTTTCATGTTAAAACAGCAAGCACAAATGATGACATCAGTTCCTCATTCTTAAAAACCTTTGAGCAAAAAAAAAAAAAAAAAAGTGAAGCAACATTAAATTCTCCCCACCCCAGTAAAGTAAAAGGCAGAAGTGCATTAAATATTTTTTAACTAAAGGAAGTTAAGTTTTTCATTACAGTTGTGCTTGGTGTGTAACTTCCTCTAACCCAAGATTTCTCTATTTCCACAATCTTAGGTTTTTTTGCTCACACAGCAGGTTGGCCAACATTTCTGTTCAACCTATTAGTGTGTATGATGCCTTAGGTCATCGTCTGGAGTTCAGACTCTTTTTCGCCCTTGTGGCCTGAAGGTCTTTAAAGAGTAACTCAAAAAACCAAACAGCTCACAGCTAATGTAGCTGCTACTATCTGCTAATGTAGCCCTAGAGAGCCCTAACTTCAGATTCCATCAGCAATAATGTTAAAGAGAAGGAAGAGTAAGACATACAGGACAAAGAAAATTAAACATTCATGCAGTCCTTGTAATGCCAATGACCTGAGAAAATTTGCTCACTATATTGGCTTTACCAATGTGACTGCAGAGGCATACAGAGCTCTCCAGGCAGTGTGTATAATAGATGCTAACAGTATTACTCATTTGTCATTCAATCCAATCAAGGACTGTTTGTTTGTAAGCAAGGTTGGAGTCAGATGTAGCTACCAGGTTGAAGGTTAATCCCTCAGAGGTCGTTGTTGTAGTCACTGAGGTTAGTGTCCCTCGTTCTACAGCAAAAAGGCAAACTGTACAGTAGGACCATAACTGAAATGTTAGCACATGAGATAACAAGTTGAAAATGCATAGTGCATTCTGTATGCACAGTAATACTGGGCCACAGCGTGAAAACAAGCATTGTAGTTAAAATGTCATGTCTAATTTGCCCTTGTTTACTTCCCCTTTACAGTTAGTAATGCACAACATCATATGTCACATGAGTGAGTCAGTGACTCCATGTCGATTACTGTTTAGCTGTTTGTATGGTTTAGGTGTCATGATTTTTATTTCTTGACAAATGCAGCTTTAAAATAGCACCGGTCGTCTTGTTTGTATTCAAACCTCATGTACTGTACTTCCCTGTAGTCCAAATAAGGTGCAATAACAGGACGTTTCAAGATGCTCAGTCACTGGACTGTGGATGTTGAAACATTGCTTTCTAGTACATCACATGGATTGTTTCTGTTGGATCTATGTATTTTCCTCCAGTGTTGTAGTTCCCTGCATTCAGAGCAGCCTTAGTGGGTTCACTCTGCTGGGACAAAGGGGCTTTTGCCATGTAAAAGAGCAACATAACACAAAGTCCTCTATTGTTTTTTTGTGCTCACTGACACCTGATTCTGTGTTTGGTCAAACTGCCGGGCATTGTCTCAGCGTTGGGTTGAACAGTCAGAGCTCCGTGCTCCAGAAACTCAAAAAAAAAAGGAGGAAAAAAACACCAGACTTGAACACACTGTGGATGACTGAGCACATTCCATGTGAGTAACCATTTCCCAGAAACAGGGAGCGGGAACGTCCATGTCAGCCTCCAGGAGGCTGCCGTGCTCCCTCCTCTGCTGTAAACATTCACCCCTGAGGGGAGGGTGTGGGCTGGGGAAACTCACTTATTGCATGTTATGAAAAGTTTGAGGATTGCTCCATCTGGATCTGGAGCTTTGAATTTTTTTTTTCAGCCATGCGCTTATCTGAAGCAGTGCAAGTGGTAGGCTGAGTGTTTAGCTCTGCACCACTTCCTGTGCAGGCAATTCTGCTTCGCGGTTTGCGGTTGGCGACTTGAAGTTGAGAAAAAGTTGAGACACAGGCATTAACACCTAAAATGAGCATGGGCGGAATCGGGTGTGATTTCTAGTCAACGGGCTGTCAGAGTGTGGTTTAGACCTGTGGTTTTCAAAGTGGGGACTGGGGGGCCACCAGGGGGCGCTAGGGGGGCCTCAAAAAATTGGAGGGAAGTTAAGAAAAAAAGCAGAACATGTTAGTTAATAATATTCTTATGCTAAACATATGTAATAGTTATTGAATAGTGAACACACACACACACAATTGAGAGAGGTTTGATTTCTTTTGTTCTGTTGTTGTCTGTCAACAGTTTGTTGAAAAGTTCATTATTCAGTGGGAATATAATACAGGGTTGAAAACATGTTCGTTAATATTCTTATGCTTATCAAATGTAATAATTATTGAATAGTGAATAAAAGTAAGAAAATCATTCTAAAAGTTTATGTTTCTTTACATATTTTGTAGCATTGTCGGTGGGTTTGCAAAAGGGGTCTCAGGCCAGAAGCTAATGCTGTTTGGGGGGCCATGGCATGGAAAAGTTTGGGAACCCCTGGTCTAGACACTACAGGGACACAAATACACACACTGCTTGAAATTTGTACACAGTGATTAAACTGTCTTGGCAAAGCTTGCTTTGCCTCAGTGGTTTGTTGTAATAGAAGTCTCATTTGTCTGAGGACAGGAGACCTGCGCTGTCAGTACTTGTAACGTTTTTGGTTTTTTTTTAAGATGAAAAGGTTTTTTCCTAAAGGTTTGCAGAAATAGGCCTGTCAAATTTATCTTAATATCACAATATCCAACACTAGATAAAGAAAAAATCTTTTGTATTCCACTTTGCTCTTCCATGATCAATCATACGGTTCTTTGAGTATTATTGAGACACTTGACATCCTGACCTTTGAACCTCTGACCTTTTTGAAGTTTTGCCTGCATGTTTCAGTGATGCTGGAAATTGTTCTCATTGTTTTTCTTTCATCAGACACCTAAATAAATGAATTCATGAGTTCTGTACAGCCAGTACAAACCCCGCCACCCACATCTAATTTATTTCTGTGCTCCTCTCATCCCAGACCCGAATGCAGAGCCTCCACCCCGAGCCAGGAGCGCGCTACAGGAACGTGATGGACGCCCTGCGGCAGATTGTGCGGACCGAGGGTGTGTGGAGGCCAATCAGAGGCGTGAATGTGCTGGCGGTGGGGGCGGGGCCTGCCCACGCTCTCTATTTTGCCTGCTATGAGAAGATCAAGTTCTCGCTCAGTGACGCCATTCATCCTGGCGCCAACAGCCACTTTGCCAATGGTAAGATGCGTACCCACACATGCACACAGGCCTCAATGAAAATTTTACTGTTCAGTCATGATGGACAGATTTATCACAGCTTATCTACTTTTCTAACGCAATTCAGACCTTAAACAAAATGATAGAAAGCGAGGGAAAAGTGGGTAGAAGGAGAAAGCTAAAGTGTAATATCGCTGATGGTAGAATGTTAATACTACTAACATATACTGCTGCATGTGTGGTTCATTGTTGCTAAATCCTAGAGCAATCCTTGGCTCACAGCAGATTAACAGCTCATAAGGCATATTCTGAAAATATCGATGTCAGTTCGGTGATATGGAGGAGGGAGGAAACTTGATCTGCTCGAGGCTGAGGATTTTACTTCCTCCTCATGGTTTTCTCTGTCCTGCAGGAGTGGCAGGCTGCATGGCCACAGTGCTGCACGATGCCATCATGAACCCAGCCGAAGGTAAACCTCCTCGTCT